>NC_140918.1:21207332-21292795 GCF_045865225.1 Trachurus japonicus | reverse complement strand
AAAGCAACATTGCAGAGTTTCAGCTTAGTGCTTCCACCATCTGGTGGGAAAAACGAAAGTTAACGAAAACGAAACTTATCAGCGAGCGCATCCAGCGTTTATTCCCATTAATAAACAACACTATTTCCCACGTTTGCAAGGAGATTGTGTGGCGGGTGGTCGGGGGAGGGGGAGGGGGGTGAGGGGGGGATGCGGCAGCGGCGGTGGCGGCGACGACCGGAGGGGAACCGTAAGTTTCGCTTTTACCCACCACGTCTCTCCCTCGATGCAGAGGGAAGGGGGGAGGAGGGGGGCGGTGTTTCGTACCCGTGCAGGGAAGTTACATAGTGCAGTTTCAGCCGACGCGACCCCGCTCAGGCTGCGGCGGCAGCACCATTCATCCTATTAACCATTTTTCTACCATTACAGTGAGTCTGGAAACATTATTTTAAGGCCGAAAAACTCTGCAATGTTACTTTAACATCTGAGAAAAACACACACACTGTACCTTTACCTGATTCTATTATGAATTGAGGTAATTTAGGTGACTGTCATACTTACGGCGGATCATTGTTGTTGTTGCTTCCATCTGCTTAAATGAAAGCTTGCCTGTTGTTCCCTTCCAACAAATTTGGAGGGTCAAATGTTTAGAATAGATGTGTGAAAGAATGTTCCAGGTGAGCCACTTTGTGTCCTTTCCCCCAATGCAGGCCAAAGAAGCAATCTGAAAAAATAGACAAGACATAATTATAAAAACTACTTTAACACAAACTGCTTTTAGAAGAGGTGAAATAAACATTGCAAATTGGAATTCAAAACTGACTCTGGAATACCTGGAGGATCTCAGGCTACAGGTGTGGTCATAGTGGTAGAAGAGATCAGACATGGAGGTTTGAGCAAAACCAGGCCTTTTTCCAGAAGTAATGACTACAATTTAGGGTTGGGCGGTATGACGGTCATGTGACGGTATAAAAGTGTCTACTGGTAGAGATTTTGCAATACCGTTTATACTGGAGAAAGAGCAGATGTCTGCGCCGGCATCTCTGAGTCACTGTAGTTACACCGCCTCGACACACGGGGGAGCCGGCACTGCAGCAGACTGCTTGGCGTGGTTGCACAAGCAAGACGAAGAAGAAACAGCTTTACCGGAGTGATAACCATAGATATACTGTATATAAGAAGACTAGATGACTCACACGCCGCTGTTGCCCAATGACACGGCTTAGCCAGTACGGCGGCCATCGTGGGACGGGCAACTCTCTCCCTCAGAGCATTAAAGGGATAGTTCGGGTCTTTTAATCTATATGGCATCCCCATCACCAGTTACCTGCTGTGACACCTACCAGTACCTGCCGGACTGCGTCCCGTGAGCGTGGGGTCACGAAAATAAAGCATTTTTCTTCTCAAAACAATATGCGTTCAAAAGAGTGATACATTTGCATCACAAAACCGTTGTCCACGAAAAAGTCAGACCTCGCAATCGCTTGGCGCCATTTTCTCTCCCTCCGTATCACTGCGCACTACCGCCTGTAGACGGCTGTGCACGTTTCCATCAGCTGTTTCACTGAGTTTACTGCTCGGATAGTTCACATAAACATATCTGATTATGACACAAGTGATGAAGCTGTCCTTTGGTTTAGCACAGAGCCAAAGGGAGAGCTTTATGAACCTGATGTGATGCTGAACCTCGTCAGATGGAGTTAAAACGAGCAGACAGAGAGAGAGGAGGGACAGGGAAGTGAGAAGCTGAAGTTAGATCACAACTGTAGCTGTGACAGACAGGGTGACCGGGTGATGATCAGTAATGCAGCGCAGTCCGTGATGGAAGATCAGCCCGACAAATGTACACAGACTATCAGACAATCAGGACTAATATTTTTTCTTGCCGTTATAGAATAGCGAGCCTACTAGGGATGAAACGGTTCTCGGTAAAATACCGAACCGTTCGGTACGGCCTGAAATACCGCGGTCCAAGAGCGTATTGCACCGCGGTATTTCAGATTCAGCTTCCATCAGCTCTTACTGCTTTACTGTGCGTTCAGACCGAAAGCGTCGAGAGCGTCGCGGTGGCCGGAAGTCATTCATTTTCAATGACAACCAGCGTCGAGGAGCGTTGAAGAGCGTCAAAGGCGTTGGCGTCGCGTTTTGGCGGCAAGAGCGTCAGGAGAAAGTTGAAATCTCCTGAACTTTATGCTAATGAGCGATGATGCGGAGCAGCGGCAACCAATCAGAGTGTAGATGTCGCGGCCCCTTTAAATGGATGACCAACCACAACCGACGTCAACTTCTTTGACGCGCGTCAAAACGCCAGGGTGTTCAGACCACCAGCGTCGCGGAAAAGCGTCAAGAGCGTCTTTTGACGCTTTTGGTCTGAACGACCCATTACAGGCAGCTGTGCCGTGTATGTGTGTGCCTGGCCGTTTAAGGCGAAAGCCCGCCCCCGCGAGTCGATGTCCAATCACTGTTGAGCCTCCACACACTCACAGTGACTCCCCCCCCATCACACTGAAAGTGCAGCTCACACACAGAAGAGGGGAAAAAACAAACAAACAAAAAGAAAAACAGGCGGGGGAAATTAATTAGTTATTAGCGCGATTTAGCACATTTAGCTTTTATTAGAGTTCCAGCAGGACTCTGTCCATGCACACTGCACGTGTGTGGTCGCGTATCCGCGTGCCCGCGTGTCGGCGCGCGATAGAGAGGCCGAGGTCGGCAGGAGGAGTTGACTGACAAGGATGAGAGGTGGTGAAAGGCTGTTTAAAAAAAACACATTAGACTAACTCCTTCTTTCCCAGTGAGAGACTGTGGCTGTCAGCATAGTGACGGTCTTCCATGACGGCAATATAGCACCATCTCTGTTTGAAAGTGGCTTCAGAGTGTTCACCATATGAAAGACTAAAGGACAGCTAGGGGCTGTTCACAGACAGTTCAGGTGTGTGTGTGTGCGTGCGTGTGTGTGTGTGAGTGTGTGTGTGTGAGTGAGAGAGATAGAGAGAGAGAGAGGAGAGCTATATTAGAAATATTATAAATTATAAACATAATTTCTGGGAGGAAAAAAAAAGTTCTCTGCACAAAACAAATACCGAAACCGTACCGAGAACCGTGGCCAAAAACCGAGGTACGTATTGTACCGTGGGCTACCTGTACCGTTGCACCCCTAGAGCCTACACACCACGTCCACTGTGCTCTGGCTCAGCTGACCGGTGTTCAGATAGTAGTTAGATCTTCACATGTTGAACTCTTTTAAACAAAGTGCAGCCAAACACCAGGCTGAAGAGAGAGAACTGAGGCTCCTCTGACAGCCGCAGGTGAGCTGCACGTCAGCTGGCTGGAGCGCCGTTCTTTTTTTTTTTTTCTTTTTTTTTCAGCAGCACCGTCCGGTGCAGGTGATGCACGCTGTCTGTCTGTGTATGTTTGTCGGTCTGATCTTCCACCATGAACTGCGCTGCAACGATCACCCACCTCTTTTATATAGGCCTACCTAACAGCCTATGGCTCTAACACCATCTGACGAAGTTCAGCATCACATCAGGTTCATAAAGCTCTCCCTTTGGCTCTGTGCTAAACCAAAGGATGGCTTCATCACTTGTGTCATAATCAGATATGTTTATGTGAACTATCTGAGCAGTAAACTCAGTGAAACAGCTGATGGAAACGCGCACAGCCGTCTACAGGCGGCAGCGCGCAGTGATACGGAGGGAGAGAAATTAGCGCCAAGCGATTGCGAGGTCTGACTTTTTCGTGGACAGCGGTTTTGTGATGCAAGTGTATCACTCTTTTGAACGCATATTGTTTTGAGAAGAAAAATGCTTTATTTTCGTGACCCCAGCCAACTAGCCGGACTACATTCGTCAGCACCGAAACCAGACCGGAACACTGCTCACGGGACGCAGTCCGGGGAAAGTCACTGTCACAGCACGTAACTAGTGATGGGGATGCCATATAGATTCATATCAAAAGACCCGAACTATCCCTTTAAGCCTCTTGTGCAGGTTCTGCTATAATGACCACAACTTGCTCAGTTTTTGTCCGATTTCAAAACGGTTTGATTTTTATGAACGTTTACGCAGTTATGATGCAGCATACTAAAAATCATGGATAATTTTAATCATGTACTTTTTTTTGTAAAAGTAACATTATAGTGACATTATGCAAATAGTTAAAGTAATAGCTACATACTGATTTATTTTTCACAGAGTTATGAATCATTTTTTAGTGAAGATGAGTGGATCACCTATCTACTGCACTGTAACTGCAGCCAGAGTCAGAGCAAGTTGCCCCGTTACATTATGGCCGACTGTGAGCTACGCCTGCGTGTAGTGCGATCCACCCCCTTGGTGATAACAATCACGCTTGCGCATTGCATTGCCACTCAGATCTAAGAATTAATTGCAGTGTAATTAATTAACACGTTAAACTGACAGCCCTAATATGAATATTAACGATTAATCGATAATTAATTTTCCCGATGATCGATCAAAAAGATTTCTTTAGGGCCCGACCGATATGGATTTTTTGGGGCCGATGCCGATTACGATTATTAGGGGGAAAAAAACCCGATAACCGATTAATCGGCCGATTATTTTTTTTTTTTTAATTAAGTTTTAAAATTGTATTACTATAATAATATATCTATACATATTATATAATATATAAATTAGGGCTGCCTGGTCGACCAAAAAATCATTAGCCGACTAAAATTTCATTGGTCGATTGGTTGCATGAAAAAAAAAAACATTTGAAGCCCTGTCTTGTCAAAATGAAGTCAAAATCAATATGGGCTTTTATTTTGAAGGGCCAAATACAGGAAGTCATGACACGTGACTTTTTGTTGTTGTTTTTTTTCACGGCACGGCGTCTCTCTCTCTCTCTCTCTCTCTCTCTTCAATCAAAAGCGATCAGCGGTTGCTGCCGTGCCCGGCACCGTGTCACAGCGCTCACCGGCGGTCAGTCTCACAGTGTCACGGAGCAGAGACATGATAGTCCCCGCTGCAGTCAGAGTCCCGCAATGCTCCACACCGCGGACCCCCCCACCCGTCACACAGCCTCAGCTCAGTCACTCACCCTCATCTAACTTACTGTGTTTATTGGTGATAAATGAGCATACTGCCGTGCCAGTATATAACGGTAAAACCCGACCCCGACCGGCTTGTTGAATCTCGGACCCAACACGGCCGGAGACGAGCATTAATGAATTAATTCACAACCCGACCGCGGTAAAAAAAAAAAAAAAAAAAGGGAAACAGAAAGCCAGTGGCAACACTGGTTTTGAGACAGATCAGTCACTCTGCTGTGTGCTGTGACTGAGGTGGTAGCCTAGTGGATGGAGTTTGTCATGAGGTCGGCGCCTATGCGGGGGAATCTTTTCAAAGTAAAACCAAGTTTTATTCCCTGCATTTTATTCCTGAAAATATCGGCGACAATCGCCGAGTTTTGGCCGATTACCGATTAGTTTCAAACGGGCTATAATCGGCCGATTTAATCGGCTCGCCGATAAATCGGTCGGGCCCTAGATTTCTTCAAATGCCCATCCCTACTTCTGACCTCAGTTTGTTTTGATCCTACATGTTTTACCCGGTAAGCCAATAATTGAATTTACGTGGAAAAAACCATACCATGATATATACCGTTACCGTGATATGATATTACTCATACCATGATATAAGATTTTACTCATATCGCCCAACCCTACTACAATTTTTAAATTGATTCAGAAAAAAAAATGAAAGCAAATGTACAGATAATAGAGTAGTAGGAAGGCTGTGTCCGATGTTTGACCCCTCATGCTATCCCTGCCTATACACAAAATACAAGTTCATACGAATTCATACCAGGTTCTTCCTCTGTGAGTAATGGTGAGGATCCTTCAGCCAATCTTCAAAGTTTCGGACCTCGTCAATTGAGGCAAAGGGAAACTGAATATCTTGGGTGATATCAGATGGACATTCTTTGTTTGTTCTCCCAGGCATTGAGTTGACCATAGCCATCAGTTGGTTTAGCTGCTGTTTCTGATATTCAAGCAGGTGTAGCATGTACCGTTCAGCAACTGAGAAAAACAAGAAGAGAAAATACACCTACACATGGTTATGCATGCACCGTGTACCTAGCCAGGAGTCTTTCCATAGTAATCAGTCCTTCATCACAACAAAATGAAAATGTCTTCAGTTTAGTAGATAAATCTGATCTACATTTAACATTCAAACTTTGTAAAAGCTGGCCACTTGTGTTAATATGCAACTAATAAGTACATGAGAACTCACCAGAGCAAGGTATGTGCTCCATCTCAGATTGCCCCACTCTGAAAGATGGCTTAAATAGTTCTGTAGCGTTTTTAGAGCTTAGGTGTGACCTTTGTGCAGACAACGAGGACTGATTAGATGGCACTGGGCAGGATGATGGCGTTGACTGAGATAAGTGTGACGATAACCAATGAGATTCCATTGCCTGCGACGAAGACAGGCGGGGAGATGACGGGGGGCTTGGAGATGACCAATAATGAGCTGCGTGTGATGAAGACCCACTTGGAGATAGCTGTGGGCATGGAGATGGCTGATGTTGTGCTGTGTGCAATGGAGGCCCACGAGGAGATGGCCGACGAGCTGCGTGCCATGAAGACAGACTGGGAGATGGCTGTGGGCTTGGTGATGACCGATGTAGGGGCAGCTTTCGGTGTGGCATTGAATAGCGAGATGCTGCTGAGCTTGATGCAGACCGATGAGGTGTCACTGGGCTCCGGCCTCTATATGCAGGGGTTCCAGCAAAGAGATATGAAGAAAGAGGGGGTTAGAAGAGCATTTGACCCAAAAAACATTAATACAAAAACTAGAAGAAAAAAAATGCAGCACAGTTGTACACCTCTTTCAAAAAATTGCAAAGGAATTTATGTAGGAATTGAAGTGTATTTTCATTTGCCTTGGTGATAAAGGCTGATGGGTTGACACTGAAGATGCCACTTGTGGAGGTGATGATGACAACGACCGGTGAGGAGGAGGAACTGCTGGTGGTGATGACCGGTGACGAGGAGGAACTGCTGGTGGTGATGACCGGTGAGAAGGTGGAACTGCTGGTGGTGATGACCGGTGAGAAGGTGGAACTGCTGGTGGTGATGACCGGTGAGGAGGAGGAACTGCTGGTGGTGATGACCGGTGAGGAGGTGGAACTGCTGGTGGTGATGACCGGTGAGGAGGTGGAACTGCTGGTGGTGATGACCGATAAGGAGGAGGAACTGCTGGTGGTGATGACCGGTGAGGAGGAGGAACTGCTGGTGCAGTCTGTGGTGATGATTGGTGTGGCTTAGGTGTTAAAGATGGCTGAGCCTCTTCCTCCTCACTGTCTGACTCAAAGAAGGGTTTGCTGTTTGTAAAAGAAAAATCTGAATTAATTCCTAAATACAATAAAATTATAAAACCCACACATTGTGTAACTCCCATTCTTTTAGTGCATGTTCAGGGCAATATCTAAATGACAATCCCTTAGAGAAAATTTTAATCCTCTTTATTGCAAAGTGCTGAATTAAATTTTAAGTACATCATTTCATTCTAATTAATTTTAACAATGTATCTAATTGTTGTTCAGACTTACACTGGCTTACGTTTCCTCTTGACATGGTTCAAGTCTTCTTCATGATCAGAATCCAGTTCTGATGTTTGACAGTTCAAAGACTTTCTCATTGCCTGCCTGGCTGTCAAATAATCACCTAAAAAAATTGAAACGGTCAGTTTTAACTGAAGGACTAACACCATACGTGTGCCATGTGCTGTGTGCTGTGTGCTTAATGAAATCACTCACCACATCTGGTCAACACCCTGGCATCATGTCTGGTCCAGTGTTCGCCTGGCTTTTCTGCTGATCTTGCAGCTTTGTTGATTTTGTCATCATTCTTGTAGTCTGGCCAGTAAACTGCTCCATCCTTGTACCATGACTGTGGCAGCACAGCCACAGACTTTTTCTCACCAAGAAATTCCACGACAAGAAACATCCTTTGACAGAAAAGATAAAAAAGGGGCATAGACAGAAGAGTGCATTCCGTTGGCACATATTCAGATTCTTATAAGTCAGTACATTGTGCATCATCAATATCAATTGTTCTGCCATTTCAAATCCAAGAAGCATTGTATTACCAATCAAAAAATAAAATAAAATAAAATAAAAGAATCAAAATAGTTGGCAATTCATTTTCTGTCAATCGGTTAATTGTTGCAGCTCTATTTGGATGAATGAAGTAAAGGCATGACCACAAAATCTCTCCTATGTGGAAGAGCAATGCATTTTCTTGTAACAGCTGACAGTTCTGCATATTTGATTGGACCAGTTGCTTGACTCACAGAGTATATATTTAGCAGGTCAGAGCTGAATGGGTATGTAAAGAAGTCATTTTTATCAGAGAAGACTCTGTACACAACATATATTCCATTGATGCACTCAACAATGTTGTCTATCACACAAATATCCTGTCCAATCAAAAAGATGTTGTTTCCCCTCGAGACTTTCATTGTCCACTGATCAGTGTCCAACTGACCGTACTGTCCTTTAACATCAAGCCCATCAGGAACTGGTCCGTCAAAGTGTTGTTTTTTTAAAGGACCCAATGCCAAACCAGAGCCTTGACCAGGCGTCATGCAGGTCTCAGCAAAACTTTGTTCGGACAGTCTACGTATGATCTGAGCGATAGGACGGTCTGGTTTGCGAACAAGCTTCTTCATCTTCCGGAGGTGGTTTTCAAAAGGAAACGCTGAAATGTGATCTAGACTACCAAACTGCTGTACATCCAGGGGTAGGTGAATTAAACCATGCACATTATAAACAATAGCATCTGTGCCATATATCTCACCAAAATGTTTCACAAACGTTTCAAGTAATGTCTGTGCATACTGACAGTAGGACAATGCAAGGTCTGGATTGATCAAAATTGAAATGGCAGAAAAAAGCAACATAAAGTTGTTATACATTGCAGTACTCTCCAAATACAAGGACAATATGACAGGGCCGGTATACAATAGAAATTGACGAAATTCAGTAGCCTTCCACCTGTCTATTTCTCTGAGTGATCTTGGTTTTCGAGCAAATTCCATGGGAATGTCAGGCCGCAGTTTTTTCATATGTTCAGACATTTGATTAACAACATTAGCAGATAGACGAACAGTAAGAGGACCTCTGAGCCACATAAGCAACAACTTCCGGACAACACCCAAACAAACCAAGTGCATATAATCAAGGGGAAATTGTGTCACCATGCCAATATTTGAACCAAGAAAAGGACTTGGCCCATTTTGATGGTCTTCATAAGCCTGACGTGCAAAGGACTCATCAGTTCTAAGCCTACTATTGGTAGATGGAAATGTCATGCGTCTGTTTACATATAGTCCTCGCTGGACACATTTATCACATCCATAATAGCCATTGTGTGCCTTTATGCACTTTACGAAAGCTCTGGCAGGCGCATCACATACTACAGAGTCAACCTTCAGAAAAAGCCGCTTACCATTAAAATCAAAGCCTTTCTCCAGTTCCTGGAGTTCAACAACAAAATCTTTCAAAAATTCATTAGCTGAACTTGGTTTGTTCATCCCACAAAATAAAGCGATCACAACAGGCTCTTTCATTGGAACACTGACCAACAGTCCCAATATAGGCCAAATTTGAACACTTGAGCTCTTGAACAAGGGTAACCCATCAATATTTATCTGTAACTTCAATGTAAAACAATCAGCAACAGAGTCAATGATCTGAGACAGTGTCCTCTTGATGGAAGAAAATATACCAAAATAATGATACTGCCCCCCAACCTTCTTCTGAATAGCATAGCGAGTGTCGGTCTTAAGGATAGTTCTAGCATCTTTTGGCAGCTCAGGGTGGTAAAATCGCAATATACTTAGCAGCGCTGAGAGCGCAACAAGTGAAACACCAAAGGTCAGGGCCCACTTGGAGATACTTTCCCTGAGGCTACTTCTTGGCTCGAAAACATCATCTGACAAGTCTGAGTCTGGGTCTGAGTCTGGGTCTGGGTGTGGGTCTAGGTCTGGGTCTGGGTCTGGGTCTGGTTCTGGGTCTGGGTCTGGGTCTAGGTCTGGGTCTGGGTCTGAGTCTGGGTGTGGGTCTGGGTCTGGGTCTGGTCTAGTACACAAGTCCATTTGTTCATCACCAGATGCAGTGTCCCCCAGCACAGTGTTGCAGTCATTGGTCATTTGTCGTAGTGTCCTGTCTAGGTCTTTGCGTGCACGCCTTCCCAGTGTAGACCTGGAGACCACCCTCGTCTCCATCGTTCACTCACGCCTCACAGCTGCTTCTCACAGAACAGACCTACAGTACATAGCAATGTCGTCAGTCAATTTAACTCAGAGAGGTAACTTAAAGTCATGCACCCTCTGCTAGGGCTGCCATTGTAATCATAATCATGTGACCGACAATCATAAACCCTCCTGACGATCATGCAGATTACAGGCAAATAACCATCAGTTGTGATTAAAAAAGGTTTCTATATTTTGCGATTTAAAATAAACTATTCATCACAAATGCCTAGTCTGCATGCTCTGATACTATTATTATAAGTGAAGTTTTCTGATTCCACATTGTGCGTGCATCTCAGCACCCATCAATAGGATGCAAAATCATAGTTCATTTTTCTCTTCCACTAAATTAGTGCAAAAGGGTCTATGTAATTTTCTTTTTGTTGATCCCAGCAACAAATGCTTATTACTGTATGTATATATGTGTAACCATAATGCGTTTCATGCATGTGGCACTTTCCCAGTAAAAGTTAACTTCACATGTGAACACCTTTTATAGAATGAATCGCCTTGTTGTTTACAACTACTTCCGGGTAGAAAACCAGCACGTCATTTGAATGAGAACAGTAGTAATGAACAAGAGTTCAGCTATATATATATATATATATATTTTTTTTTTTTTCTCACACCCTATCACCGGTTAGACAAATGAAGAAACATTACTATTAATTTTATGCCGTTTTTGAAGCTTAAATGCCAGAAGAAGGTTGGGCTTCAACAGACTACTAATGGTGCGTTCCAGGCAACCCGTAACTCGTATTTTTCCGACCTGTTCCTATGGTTACCCGTTAGAACGTACAGTCAAACTCGTAACTTCCCACCTGTGAACTCGTACTAGATCGATCTACTCCCAGTTCCCAGTTAGTAACTCGTAACTTGCCTGGAACGCTACAAACTCGTAACTGGTGACTTGAAGTCGTGACTTACGGGTTAAAAAGCCTGCCTGGAACGCACCATAACTGTCACATGACTGACGTCATCGCCACTAAGCTTTCAAATTATTTCGGCCGTTTTATTTTAAAGACATTGTCTATTAGTGAAATCAAACTGTTTTTACTTGTTGAAGAGTCATAAATAACATAAATAACATCAATCACAACACTCTGGCCTGTTTGGGGGTGTTTAAAATGTCCCCGACAGGGTTTGTAATCATATTGAGCAACTACTTAGCAACCGCCTTTTTTTTTTTAAATCACAGGTAGAAGCTTCAAAATTCACAAACCGTATTTACCGACGTGTTTTATGCCTAGAACAAAACGTGACCACATAAGCTTTTGTTAACCACAGACCTGATGAGGTATTTTACCAAACTCCCATTCAAAAAACGTAACTTATTGACTTTTAGGAGGAAACCGAGAGTGCTATTGCTAAATGCTAACGGACTTCCGGTTTACTGGCAGACTCTATTTTAAAAAACAAACAAGGTAGAGAGATCACGTCGTTTAATGTTGAACACGGACTAGACACAGAGTAATTCCACACTCATGTATTTCCATTAGGGCTGTCAAACGATTAATTTTTTTAATCGCGATTAATCGCATTTTTTCCATAGTTAACTCGCGATTAATCTCTATTAAAAATATTATATATGGCGCTTTGGACTTTCAACACTCCAAAGTGTTATAATCTCTAGACAAACAACTTTTAGACCAGACCTAGTAGGCCTACCTAATCATAACACATGATGCATGAAACTCACACAGAATTGAAACGAATTGCATCCAGTGGAAATTGCCCTTTACTTTGCTACGTCTCTGCCTGGCCATGTGCATTTGTTGACAACAGACGAGGTCAAAAAATCAATACATCGCCATGTGCATTTGTTGACAACCGATGCCGTCAAAAAAATCAATACATGGCCATGTGCATTTGTTTACAACAAAGCCGTCAAAAAATCAATGGATGGAGCTGTGGATATATGTTAGACTGTGTATATTTGTGTAGCAACCAACTTGAAGGTGGCTTACCGCCACCTACTGGACTGGAGGTCCCACACTCCAGTCCTCCAGTCCAGCAGACAGAGGACAAAATGGGCCGCGATTAACCGCGATTAAAAAATTTAATCGCGTTAATTTTTTAAATTAATCTCATCGCGATTAACGCGTTAACTCTGACAGCCCTAATTTCCATGTACAGAGGGTTTTCAGGGGCAGCCAGCTCTGATGCTAACGCCGCTATGCTAACGAGAAGCTAACGCTATGCTAATGAGAAACTAATGTTAACTTACCTTGGACAATAACTAGCGTTATTTGTTCTAAAACAATAAATCTGGATGTCGGTGGCGATTACATGTAGTTTATGCTGTGCTACAACCCCTAGTTTCTGCCGAGTGGAGATGCTAAACGTTATGCTAACCCATGTTAGCGAGGCATGCTAATATGCTAATAGCCGTGTTTGCACTCTTTATCAAATAAACTCTATCGCCAACAGTACTGTTTAGCGATGCCACAATTGCTTGACACACAAAAGATGACTTAGCCCAAACACACTGACCTCACGTTTAACAGAATCCTAATTAATTATAACGTTTCAATATGCACTTACCGAGCTCGATCCTGCCAGTCGGTTACACCCCGCCTTTCCGAAGCCCCGCCTTTCCGACAATAGACTTCCATTCATCGTAATAGCGGGGTTTTCTATTTTTTCTAAAGACCCCGCTACTCCGAAAAGGCTATTGGGGGAAACCCCCAGCGCGCAGTGCGCATTGATCCTTTTTTCCTTTTTGGGGTCAAACGGATCATGTGCATAATTAACTGCAAAACAAGCAAATACTTCATATTAATGACATAGGCTAATGTTCCTTATGCTTCTGGCCTGTCTAGCCTCTACCTGGTCTTTTTACTAAACTTAACCAACTGCTTTCTTCATTGCCTAAGCCCAACCAAAGCATCTCCCTCAGTCAGCTGTCAGCACGAGCGGCGGCTGCAGCAGCCTCTGTGTGGGAGATCTCCAACAACGGAGTCGGGGAGAAAGCAAGTGGGACAGATCTGCCCAGTCCCTGAGCAGCGCACGTTTCACAGACAAGCCACAAAGCAGAATGTAAACAACGTCACGCGGTTCAGCACCTTGGACAGCTGCGGGGGGGAGGAGGGGGTGTCGGAGTAGCGGTGTTTCGAAGTGGGGGTATTTCGGAACAGCGGGGTGTCGAAGTGGAGGGGTGTCGGAATGGAGAGCTGTCCCCCTGCCAGTCACAGTGGCGGTGCCGCGATGCAGCTGAAGCGCGCGTCCGTCAGACAGACCCCGAATCTGCTGCAGACCAATCAGGGGACGTAAATCTGCCAGATACGTTGCGGGTGCGTTCAGCGGGTCTGACTGGTAAACGGAAGTAGGGCGGAAGTGGCCGTATCCTATACGGACCTTTTTGCTGTCTGGGCTGTGTTTCTGATGCAGTATTGCTGTATCCCAAACTGCACCACTGGTCAGTCGCCTGCAGACTTGTTCCTAAAAAGACATGCAAACTCGCCTGAGTGGGGTTGCACCAGTTTGGCGTATCTCTTTACTAAATTCAGGATTTAGTAATTACTAAACCACTACTAAACCCTTAGTAATTACTAGCTAGTTTGCAACTAGTTGTTTACTAATTTCGGTTGCACCAGACCAGTGTATGCAATCCCGTATCTAGTTAAGTGGTTACTAGCAGGTTACTAGTCGCATTAAGTGACGACAACAACCTGGCTACCCAATCAGCGTGCGGAGCAGAATGTACAAAGGAACAGCTGGGCGCTTTTATTTTGAAGTGTGTGACACATGCCACCACATCCGGGAAGCCGGCAATGTTGTGGTATTTCTGCCTGTACGGGCAGCTGCACGTACTCGTTGAAGTACTCACACTGCCACCCGACACACAGTACCGTTGTAGACTTGAATTGTGTCCCCAACCACATTCTGCATCGACCCCGTAGTGAAGTATCGCAGCGTAACAACGGAGGTAGAGCCCCGTTCGGACCCATGCTAAATTGCCGCAGCTAACGTTAGCATGTCCGTGATCCGCATTATGTGGTCGCGTATTTAAACGGTACTGACAGTATATCAAAGTCATCATATCCACCACTTTATTTTCGTCACATCACAACGGAAGTCGGTTTTCAACTTCCGTTTCACCCCGTAGTAGCATTCTAGTGAGCGGCTAACTGGTAGCGTTAGCCACCGGTGTAGGCACCAAATGTGGGGGCTCCGGGCTGCCAAAACCGCCCTGACTAATCTGATGTTTGTCAAGTCTACAACACGAATTACCGAACAAACACCACCACTTCTGTGTGCACACCTCTGCAACTAGTCATGGCTATCGTAGCCGTTAGCTTCGCTGCTGCTGACAGCTAACAGCAGCAGCAAACTACACGTCAGCTGTTAAAACCCTCCCGTTGTCGGACACGACATGAAACTACTCCAGTTAGCTCAGTCATGTTGTAACTAGGATATCTGCTGGGAAAAATATTTTTTTCATGGGCTGTCATGAGTTATTTAAGACACTGCTAACGGCTAACAGCTAACGGTTAGCCCAGCTAACGTTAATCTAAAATGTAATGAATGGAGTGTCATGGCGACACCCAGCGTCGTTCTCCGGAAAGTGGTGTGGATACATCAAAATTGTGGACTCTGTCTCTCAAAACCCTTTTCCTAATGGCAGGTTCTCTGTTTTGTAAAGCAAACCTCTCTAAACGAGCCGTTATAAGCTAGTCGTTGTTGTTTTTTTCAGTTGTTTTTGATCCTGTGTCGACAAACTGTAACTAGTAAACAGTTACACAACCCCTAGGGTAGGTGTAAATATATAGTAAACACTTAGTAATTACTAGCTCTACGTGATTCCTAGTAAAACTGGTGCAACCATAGACATATAAAGAGTAGACGCCGCATCGAACGCTGGGCCTATCGGCGCTGATGAGCGGTGGGGCCGCCATCTTGGACCGGTCTACCGCTCCACTCAGTGCATCTGTTTGGTAGGTGCAATTGATAGTTTCACTAGTGTCAGTGCATTTAATCAATAACTTACTGAACATGATCCCGCCTATTACACGGCGTACGAGTGAAATAATTCATTTGAAACATAATTTTGATCAAAATACTACTTTTATCGATTTATAAATGTTATAATTTAGCACATCTCTGCCTGTCTGGTCTCTTCTCCGCTGTGTTGCTGAGCCTCCTCCCATTTGTTTTCAACAAAGCCTTTTATAATCAATAACTGGATCGATGGATTATCACATATATGTTACAATGTGTGTAGTCTTATCTGTCATAAACAATATATATAGGTTTATGGGGCGTATTTGTGTCGCGGACTACAGGCTCTGATCTGATCAGCAGGTTTGGTTTTCAGCCAGGATGTGGAAGGAGCCTCTACTCTCTCTGTAACAGGTTACAAGTCATTTATCTAACATCACTATTAGTCCGAAGCTTTTTACTGAAGGTAAAAATGAAACATAAGGTAAATATCCTGCATAGTCTACTCTGATCTGTGCTGCGCTGATCAGAGCGGCGTCCCTAGCAACGGTGTGTTACACTTGACAACCATTCATTATACAGAAATAACCATGTATATGTCTATGGAAATAACAGCCCGTAGAGAGCAGCAATTGATCAGAGAGCAGCATTCCTGTAATGAATAAATATATAGAGATAAAAGCTATATGTTAGAGAAAATAAAAATATATATAAACCAGAGAATCAATTCATATCAGGTCAGAGAGAGAGAGGGAGGAGAGAGAATAAATAAATAAATATTCGATTCACAAAATACAACCAATAGTAATGTTCAATCTTATTAGTGTAAAGTAATCCCCAGAGCAGCTGTTTTCGATGGTTTTCTGCTGATTAGAACAGAAATAATATGCTGCACAGTGCTCTGCATCCTGTTACTTCTGCTGCTGGACTGAGTAGAATGACCGGTTCAAGATGGCGGCCGCATTTCTCGCGGCGCAGCGTTCGATGCGGCGTCTACTCTTTATATGTCTATGGGTGCAACCCATTTTAATTTAGTAATGACTAAATCTTGATTTAGTAAACACTACACATTTACTAATGGTGCGTTCCAGGTAACTCGTAACTCGTATTTTTCCGACCTGTTACCATGGCGACGTTAGTCGAACTCGTAACTTCCCACCTGTGAACTCGTACTAGACCGATGTACTCCCAGTACGGCTGGTGACGTCACACACGACAATGGCGAGCCCTGTGGAGGAGGTGTTTCTTTGTGTGGTACACGGTGAGAAATAAACTTTAGGACAATTCACACGTTACAATCATACTATTCAACATAGTATTTGGTACTACAACCTGTTGTGTGTTTTGAAACGGTGCCAAAAAAGTCTCCGTTAAGAAATAGCTAACGTTAGCGTCAGCCGTTACCGTCTGTTTAAAAAAATGATTATGGTGGATGATAAAACAATGTAAAGTACAATTTTCCGGCACGTAATGCTGTAATGTAATATTTAGCTAAACGGCTCTGACAGTGTGCCTGATGTCATGCTTTTATCATCATCATTTATCTGTACTGAAGGAGATGCGAGGCTTTCTGGACGATATATATGATAGAAAGCAATTTTTCAGTGCGATGCACCAGTGTTTCTCAGTGGGGGGGAGCAGAGACCTTTCTACTGCATATAGTGTAGTTAATTGCATTTATAGCTCATACAACCCCACTTCAAAAAGCTTTTTTTTTTGTGATCACATTTTTTTATTATTTCGTTTTTCTTTTTGAACAGTACACAAAAAGGATAACAGACGCCCTGTACAAAAGCTAATATCAGTTGTGGCTATGTGTATATGAATTAATGTGGGTAACATTTGAAATTGTTGACATTAAATTATTTTTTTCTTCAGTAATTTGCAGTTATTGTCTATTTTTGTGTATGATGAATGCACAGTGCCCTATTACCTGTATGTGCACGTGCCTTAACAGCCCCAAGCGTCATCCATATAATAGTCAAGTAGACATTACAACTTTGCAGTGATTACTTTACAATCAATTGCTGCTAACACTACTGCAACACTGCACTGCATTCAATGGGTGAAATTTGAGAAATCTTAAACATCATGTAAAATAAAAGAACTGAAGACATCAACCACAATAGATATATTTCTTTAGTTATTAAAATGAACGTCAAATGTTATCATCCTCATGACGAGGGCAACCAGCAGGATGGTCCTCGCACATGTCAGCAGGTCCGGCGCAGAGGTTGTGGAGCATGCAGGCGGACATAATCAACATTATTACAACATCCAGCCTGGTGTTCTGAAGGTCTCGCAACCTCCTCCACTTGCATTTGACCCTGCCAAGAGATTACATTTTAGAGGAGAACCAGCTCGTGACTTTCTGGTTAGAGAGTCCACCCTGTTAAGTCCACCCAGTTAAGCGTCAGCTGTGCCATAGTAGAAAAAACCTTAGTGGACACGCACATCACACCAAGACAGGCAGGTGCTCAGCAGAAAAAATGAACAGAATGAAGAAAACAGAAAATACTCGCAGCACTGCAGGACTCAGGGTCATAATTTAAACAGTGATTTGCTCTTCGTCCTGCAGTGTTGCAAGTATTTTTTTGTTTTCTTCAAACTGCAGGGTCTAAGGACAGAGGATGTTATTATGATGCTGTGTAAAGCCCTTTGAGACAAACTGTTTGTAAAAATATCTCCCTGCTTGGGAGGTACTATGAAGTACTTCACATAACAGAAAAACATGAGATCCAGGAGGAGTTACATACCTGCCAAACGCCTGTTCCACCACAACGCGTCCTTTGCAGATTTTGGTGTTCCTCTGCTGGTCCGCGATGGTGAGGGCACCGTTGTCCCGCTTCGGGTCTTGGTGTAGCAGTGCATGTCCATATAACGGTTGTAAAGGGACACCAGAGCTCTTCGTAAAAAAACACACACAAAAAAACATCCAAATACCTCCATGCTGCTCGTATGTAATGTCCGTCTTGTGCTGAAGCCCCAAATTGCGTAATTGTCCCGAAAAAAATTAAATAAGTCTATATTTTAAGCTTGTTTGTAGCGGAAGCTTCTCAAAGCTCCTCTTCCTGGTCCGTCCAAATCTCGCGTGATTCGCAGTAACCGCACTGACGCCGGCGCAAATCACGCGAGATTTGGACGGACCAGGAAGAGGAGCTTTGAGAAGCTTCCGCTACAAACAAGCTTAAAATATAGACTTATTTAATTTTTTTCGGGACAATTACGCAATTTGGGGCTTCAGCACAAGACGGACATTACATACGAGCAGCATGGAGGTATTTGGATGTTTTTTTGTGTGTGTTTTTTTACGAAGAGCTCTGGTGTCCCTTTACAACCGTTATATGGACATGCACTGCTACACCAAGACCCCCTGTAACTCAGAGAAGGGACGGAGGACTCTGAAACTTCTTCCAGCCCTTAGTCCACATGAGGGTGAGTAGATAATGAGCGAAATATCATTCTAGGGTGAACTATCCCTTTAAGATAAGAGGATGGGGTGAAACAGTGGGAAATTTAGATTTTCTGAGCAGCAGGGTAGGTAGAGACGCAGTCAGATATTCAACAACAGTGGGTTTCTGGCTATATTGTGAGCAGTTCTGTGCATGACTGCAGTTTTAACAGAAATGTGGGCAAACTGATACAGGTGAAGACCAATTTGAGAATTAATTAGGACCTTTCTGTCAAGACTGTAGCTGGGTAGTGCAAATTACATACTTGTATAGCAAAATCATCTGTCTATTCTAAAAGACAAACATCAGTGCAGTGTTTTTTTTCCTCTTTAATTTAATTCTATTTTGTATTATCTTGTTTATAGTGCTATTCAAGACATACTACTTTTTCTGTTGTTGGCTTTGCTTTATTTGTGCAATTGCTTTTATAGGTGAGGTTTTAATATAAGCCTGTAGTGGGTTTCTACCTCACCTGCACATGTCTTTTTTCTCAATTCTATTGTTGCTTTTATAAGCAACAATAGAATTGAGAAGAACAAAGAACAGGGTCCAAGATGGCGGCAGCCGGCAGGTCAGGTGCGGCAGGAGCTCTCCTAGCGCTTTTAACATTTGGATTAAAAAACTTCCTAGACACAGGTCCGTTTTTAAATGTAAAGGAAGCTCCTTGTAACCTCGTGCATCGAGGCGCTACTAAGCACTTTGGTTACGGCAAATTTACTCTGATGCAAGCATTTGTTTTCACTGCCGGACAACACCACAACAAACTGTGAATAATAATAGCTATGTTACAAAATGACATGTGCATAACAGAATGTATCAGAAAGAGCAGAACTGAGAGTCACCATGACCTTAAGATAGCTACACACAGAATTTCACTACACATAGATCATGTGACCATAGGCCTGCACATCAGCACACGTCAGAGCTCACATAGACCAATCACAGTAGTACAGGCCTTGCACGCTGGGAGGGACCAAACCCACAGTGTGTCAGACTGAACAGAAACATACACAGATCAGATCATGCTCAGCTCTTCCTGGTAACACTGTCTTTGTTACTGTATGATCTCCGCTCTCTGCAGACTGCGATTAAATACTTCTTTGATTCAACCTTCGCCTCCTCCACTTTGTGTCTTGCCTCCCGACCCGGGGGAGATCCACACGAGTGGATCTCAACAAATGGGGGCTCGTCCCGGGATAAAGGGAGAAAAGAACAAGTGGATGGACCATTCGACCTAAAAAAGCTTTTCTTCATGGACAGAGGATAAGGACACAAGCCGGCACATAAAAGGTACGCAGAAAACCTGTTATAACGAATTCTGCATATTGACTATCACTAGAACTGTGTCCTGTCCAATGTAC
The DNA here is from genome assembly GCF_045865225.1 of Trachurus japonicus. NCBI lineage: Eukaryota > Metazoa > Chordata > Actinopteri > Carangiformes > Carangidae > Trachurus > Trachurus japonicus. Next base: position 21,272,776 of record NC_140918.1, on the reverse strand, counting down.
ATGTAAGTAAAGTAGCAAAAGAATCAGAAAAGTATTTTAAAACTTAAAGACAAAGGTAAAGAAAATAGAGACATAAAACAGCAGACGATAAAACCTTGAGAGTGGCGTAACTCCACCTGACGGCCCGACGGGGTCCAGGAGCGGTTGATACCGCGGCTGGGTTGGAGTCCCGGGGGTGAGGTCCCTAAATACTACTTGTTAAATACTGTCTCCTGAGAGTACATTTAACATTTAAACTAGGTTGAAGGCCTTAGTATCTTATGGGAAGATACTTAAATTATCTATTTGGCTAATACTACGGTACAGGGTGAAAGGCCCGGGGAGGAAGAACAGGCTTCCAAACCAAGCACGTCTGTCTGTCTAAAATTAAAGGGTGAGAGGCCCGTAAGGAATATCAAATAATTTCTTACAAGCACTTTTGAAACAGGCAAAGTCTGAAATGAGCTCGTGTAAATATTAAAATGTACAAATGTTGTGTGTAAAAAGTTCTAACTTGTCTGTGTTGTTGGAGTTATTGTGAGCAATATATGGGTGGGGAAGAATAAGACTCTGAGAAAACTCGTTGTGTGAATATCCATTTCGCTCAGCGTCAGCAGTGTATGGTCTCAGTGGCGGGGTAACCTAGCGGTGTTAACAAACGCCACCAGTTCACTGTTGTTTAGGGCAGCGAGTGCGTAAAAGCCGCTCTGCAGCCCAGCTGTGCGCCTTGGAGGCTAAAACACCCAGTTGATAAACGGTGTGGGGTACGAGTGTAAACTTTGCAAAATCCTTGTGATTAGAACACCCAGAGTGAGACCGGGTCACTATAGAGTGATCTAGAAGCTTGTCTCCTGAGGATTTGCAAGGGGCTAACGCAGCTATCACTTCATTCCCTGCAAACGTACCAGCTGTGGAGCTCAGAGTCTAGATAAAATATGGATGAAGAATTTGATACAGAAATGAATGACAGTGGTTGGGGTCCCTGGCAGACCCTCTTAGTCCAAGTAGACACCACTGCAGACGCCCTAGGCGCCCTCACAAAACAGGGCAGTAGAGAAAAGAAGGTTGAAAAAGCCAAACAAAAGATGCATACATTAATCACTGATATGGGGAAAACATTGCAACATGAAGAACCTTTACATACTCTCTTAGTAGCTAAAGTAAAAGCAGCAACAGCAAAAAAGAAAGAGGCTGTAGAGCAGGGAAAGACAGCAAATTGGTTTCACAGGAATGGGTGGAAAAAGGAGGAGGACGAGTGGGAGGAGGAGTGTCGAGGTTGGTCTGAGTTGGCTATCTGCTGGCAAGGGATGAAACACAAACACAGGAGTCCAACTCCCTCCAAAATGGTAACTGCACCTGACACCCTCTCATGCTCGCCCACATGTCCACCCCCATATGCACTAAACCCACCTGGCATGTTTCCCACATATAGGATTGGTAAAGGCACCATGCATATTATGCCCGTAGGTGGGCCCACATTAGAAGACGAGTTAGATGACGCCGACCAACAACGCACGGGGACGGCCCAGTTATACCCCACTGCTGAGTTGCATGCACACCAGGCCTCCGCCTTTAACTCGTCTCCACCGTCCATCACCGCGTCGGCTGCACCCACCGCCGTCTACCCATCATCGATTGCACCCTCCCAGGCGTCATCAGCCGGTTCACAGCCCCTACCGTTTCAAGATAGGGTAGACAGAGCAGAAGTAGAACGAGAGCAGAAGGTGCTATTGGAGGCAGAACAGACAGAACACTATGAAATGCTGATGGAACACGCAGCTAAGCTACAGGCTACGGCTTCAGAGCTGTTAGACAGAGAGGTTGAGGGAGCTAGGCTAAGGACCCTTTCAGGAGCAGCTTCAGGGCAGTTAGCTAGCCAGTGCTCCCCCTCAGTCTGCAGACCAGTCGAGGAACTATCCCCTAATGGTAAGAGGAGTGTTTTGAGGTCACAGCCAGCTCAGGTAAATGCACCTGGTGTACCCCACACAATCACAATGGCAGCCGAAGTCCAGAGAGATGACGACCCTAACGAGTTCGGCATGCTCCTTGAATTAGAAGCTGAATACTCAAAATTAGAAGAGGAATCGGTGAATGACCTCGAGGCCCGTGATTACTTTGAAAAATTACTGATAAAAGACCATCAGAACGTACAACGGGCTAATGAATGCCTTGATGCTCAGTGGTTAGAGCGTCAAGCTGCAAGAAAAAAATTAATGAAGTCCCTGTCCCCCGCCAGAGATAGAATATTGCAATATGTTCCCGATGCCCAGCGCGGCGCTACGCGTTCAGGCATGCTCTATACCCTACCCCCTCCTCCTCATACCATTCTTCCTTTAACCACGGTCCCGGGGAGTCAACAACCAAAATACAAGTCGTTCTCGTTCGGTGACCTTCAGGCTCTGGTCGACAAACTGCCCCCTGTTACAGATGGAGGCAGTTTGTGGCTCAGCAAATTGGACTCCCTGACAGCAGGACAAACATTGGCCTTAGGTGATTTCCGCGCGGTTGCCGGTAGATGCATGACCTTAAGTAACAAACGAGACATAGAAATGGACGCTAAAACCATCGGGCACCCAGACGACTCCCCACTCACCAACCACATAAATAGCATAGGCACAGCTATGCGCGCGCAATTCCCTCTGCCTAACTCTACAGCTATGCCCAAAATTCGTTGGGATCCTAAACAAAATCCATGTCAATTCCTGAACGCCGCTAAAGACATGTGGACGAACCAGACAGGACATTGTCCTAAGAATTCGGGCTCCCAAACTGAGTGGTACCGACAGGCTGTATTGAACGGCCTCCCTGAGTCTGTGCAAAACACCATGAAAAATAACCCTGACATGCTAGGCTGCGACTCCTGTAAGTGGGAGAAGCATCTCATACACCACCTCACTATCTTTCAAGATAAAACACAAAAACAGGAGGAAGAACATTCTGACCTCCAAGCTCAGCTACTTAAACTGCAACTAGCCAAGGCCAGGGATGAGGTAATAACATGCGTAGGGGAAGGGGAGGCTCACGGGGTGGGGGCCTGAGAGGAGCTTACAGGGGGAGGTCACAGAGAAGAGGCCTTGCTTGTTTCCTATGTGGAGATCCGTCCCACTGGGCGAGGGAATGTCCACAAAACAATGACAACCAGCAAAGGGGCGGCCGTCAGCAGAGGGGAGGCTTTCAAAACAGAGGAGGCAGGGGTAGACATGATCCCCAACCCACCACAGGGGGAGCTACTGGGCAGTTCCCCCAGCTATTCGAAGAGTGACACACCCCACAGAGAAGTCCTGAGCAACACTTAACGGCAGAACCAGTGTTGCCAGTGGCGGTCAACCACGACACGCTGCCATTTTTAGTGGATACAGGTGCTACTGTCTCCACTATACAGACTGTACAAAAGAACTTGCTCTCATCTGAAGTCATCACAGTCATGGGTTTCTCTGGGGTTCCTACTACTCTGCCATATACCAAGCCTCTCACCACGCAGCTGGGGAACCAGACTGTGCTGCACCCCTCCGTGGTCTCTCCCAATGTCCCTTCAAACCTACTGGGCCGAGATTTGTTGACCAGACTGGGAGCTAACATTCTATGCTCCCCTGATGGTCTAACTGTCTCGTTCCCTGATGGTACCCAGATGAACTGCAACAGCACCAACACTGCTCTGTCTGGACAATATCTCATGTCTCCAGTAGTGGACATGGCGGCAGACATCTACTGGGGCTTACTACATAGTGAAACACGAGAGCATGGTGGGATCCTGTCGGCCTACCTACAATGGAAGCCCTGGATAGCCCAGCTACACCCCTACGTGGCCCCCCCTGATCCTCCGCATGTTACATTGTTTTATGATAGACAAAACACAGAGTGGTATGAAGAACAGTTCAGCAGTCAGATAGAGGGTACTGATTGGAGTATAGCCACAGACAGCATCTATGTTGCTCCCATAGGTGTAGTAGCCAGTGTTAACCTACTACCTGCACAGTTACAATGGTACATGATGGAGGATGAGGCAGCACCACATGTCTCCCTCGCTCTCCATCCTGACCACCAAGCTAAAGAATTAGGTTCTATTGTAAAAACTGCAAAACAACAGACGGATTGGAAACAGCTGACGCCACAAATAATGTATTCCTCTACTGCTAAAACATATAAAATACAGGTTTCTTGCACAGATCAGGCACTCATGGAACATGTTCAGATCTCCCGCCATCACGGCCGCGAAAAGACAGATCACCCAGATTCCGCCGCCATGTTGGACTCTCTCCCAAACTCTCTGTGGGCCACTGGTCCCACTGATGTGGGTTTGGTAGACTGCCCACCTGTCACATTTTCTTTGAACACCACGGATCCCATCTGGCTTCCTCAATATCCGCATAAATTACAGGCCGAACTCGGTATTGCAGACACCATTGAGGGGTTGTACAAAAAGGGGGTGTTGATTGACTCACATTCTCAATGGAACACACCCATCTTACCTACGGAAAAGAAAGGTACCGGCAAATATCGGATGGTTCACGACCTGCGTTCCATTAATAGTGCATTACGTACCGCTACGACACATGTCCCAAACCCCTACGTTGCTCTCACCAATCTTGACCCCCGGCACCAGTGGTTCACCTGCATTGACCTGGCTAATGCCTTTTTCTGTCTTCCTCTAGCTGAAGATTGCAGAGACATCTTCTCATTCACCTATCGCGGTAGACAGCTGACGTACTCGCGTATGCCCCACTACTCCAGCACTTTCTACCTTGATGTTTCTGGAACACCACACTGTGTTAACGGGGTGTTGTTCCAGAAAAAAGGGGGAGAGAGGAAAGTATTAATGTACATAATATGATGATGATCTGTCCAGAGAAAGACATTGACACAGACACAAATGAACATGCTGAAATCGAACATATAAAAACTGAGCAAAGAAAAGCCTCACCACAAGAGAAATCTATGTGGAAAAGTAGGGGTTGCACAGAAAAAGAAGGTTTGTGGCGAGGTCCTGATGGAAGGATCATTTTACCGCCAGGAATCAGAGAAATAGCACTAAAAGAAGCACATGGGGTGGGGCATGTCGGAGCAGCACAGATGGTGAGAAATTTGGAAAATTGGTGGCATCCTTTTATGAAGCAAATGTGTAAATATCATGTAAATACTTGTCCTGAATGTATGATGTACAACGCCAGACCAACGGTCAGACCCCACCCTGGATGTTACCCTCTGGAAACAAAAGCAGGGAGAGAAATTATCATAGATTACACAGATATGGTAAACTCGGTTCAAGGTTGTAGATATATGTTAGTATGTGTTGATGCATATACAGGTTGGCCAGAGGTTCTTCCCACAAGGAGGGAAGACAGTAAGACGGTGATAAAGTTCCTCATTAATCAGTACATTCCAAGACATGGTTTTCCGGAACGAATTAGGTCTGACAATGGCACACACTTTAAAAACCATGATCTACAGAAGGTGGAGGAGGTACTGGGACTCAAACACAAATTTGGGTCTGTATATCATCCCCAGTCTCAGGGAAAGGTTGAAAGGATGAATCAGACCCTTAAAAGTAAAATAGCTAAAATCTGTGCCCAGACCAAGATGAACTGGCTGGATGCACTCCCACTGGCACTTATGTCGGTACGTAGCTCAGTGAATCAGAGTACAAGGTTCACCCCATTCGAGTTATCTACTGGAAGAATGTTTCCAGGGCTACAAACAAAGCTCGTGGGGTTAACTTTGAATGATCAGTCTCTAACCCCAAAACAGTACTTTCATGCTCTGCAGACTCTTGTTTCAGAATACGCAAAGCAGGTTGGTGAAAACACTGGAGGAGAAACAACAACAACTCCCGACTCCGAGTGGGTACTGCTGAAAGTGACCAAGAGAAAGTGGACAGAGCCACGCTGGACAGGTCCGTTCCAGGTAAAGGAGCGCACCTCACACGCCGTTCGGCTGAACGGCAAAGGAGACACGTGGTTCCACTGGAGCCAATGTGCAACAGCTGAAGCCCCCGCCAGAACCCTGGGGGAAATCCAAGAAACGCTGCGCGAGCAGAACAAAGGAGCAAAGTCCACCGATCAACAAGGGGCAGAATAATCCCCTGGTGGCAAAAGGGTGAGGTAGTCTAACCAATACCCCTAGGGAGGAAGTGAAATAGCGTTCCTCTCCAACAAGTGGTGTGCCAAACCACCAACCAGGATCGTCGAGGCGCCCAGGAGAACATGCCGCTCACCTTCTTCATCATCTGTTGGTTTGTGGTAATGTTGGTTTTTGCTTGGGGTCTCCACCACCTGTACACCACAGGAACAACTACATTATAATACTTATAGCATTACATCTTGATGGGTACATTTTATCTTCTTGTCATATTTTACCTTACTATTTTTTAAAAGTTCTAGGCATATTGCTAAAGAGTTGTGTGATACACTTTATTGTGTTGAACAGCAGGTTTGAAGCTGTCTCTGGGGTAAACCCACCAGAGATCTTGTAGAGATTCTCAGATCACAGAAAGTATTAAAAGCTTGCCACAATGTTACTGTATGGGAAATATAAACCTCTGTTGAGACTCAGTATTTTCTCATTAGCCACAGTTACGCTGATATTTGCCTTATGCGAATGGTCTACATCACTGCACTCCACTCAAAAAGGGGGACACGGGGCGGAGTTTAGCTCAGTTGGTAGAGCACCCGCCCCATGTGTTGAGGCTATAGTCCTCGCTGCAGGCGGCCCCGGTTCGAGTCCCGCGTCGGACGGCCCTATCCTGCATGTCATTCCCCCCATCTCTGCCTCCCATTTCCTGTCACACTCTCAACTGTCCTATCAAATAAAGGCATGAAAAGCCAAAAAATATACTTTAAAAAAAAAAAAATTTCGTTCATGATAATTATGTTGGTGCTAGCCACCCTCACAGATAGCATGTGCAGCTCTACCAAGGGGTCTGTGATATATCTGAATGGAATAATAAAGTGAATGAGTGTTGATTTTTTGCTTGCAGCTCAGTTTCACAGAGTGCCTTATATGTGGTGTTGGTTTTGAGGTTGTTTGAGATGTTTTTCTATTCGTTTGTGTGATCTCTGTTCAGAGATCAAAAGGGGGATTGTGAATAATAATAGCTATGTTACAAAATGACATGTGCATAACAGAATGTATCAGAAAGAGCAGAACTGAGAGTCACCATGACCTTAAGATAGCTACACACAGAATTTCACTACACATAGATCATGTGACCATAGGCCTGCACATCAGCACACGTCAGAGCTCGAATAGACCAATCACAGTAGTACAGGCCTTGCACGCTGGGAGGGACCAAACCCACAGTGTGTCAGACTGAACAGAAACATACACAGATCAGATCATGCTCAGCTCTTCCTGGTAACACTGTCTTTGTTACTGTATGATCTCCGCTCTCTGCAGACTGCGATTAAATACTTCTTTGATTCAACCTTCGCCTCCTCCACTTTGTGTCTTGCCTCCCGACCCGGGGGAGATCCACACGAGTGGATCTCAACAAAACGCAACAGTGTAGTCCGAAGTAAACAGCAAAGCAACAATCTTATCATCATCACACTGTACCTGCTGCTATCTGGAGATATACACCAGTGCCCAGGCCCGAACACCGGAGATACTACCCTCCACAAAGACGAGAAACGCGGTATTCCTGTCTCTCAGGTACGTGGTTATCACAGTGAATGCACAGTGATTGAATGCACATACCATCCTAATCTGCTGCCTCACGTCTGTTGTCCGGGGACCGAGGACGGGCTGGTGGAGGTGCGCCGGCTGGGAGGTGGATCTGTCGGAGCGGGGGAGCGGAGGCCGAGGGCGCTTGGGGCTGCTGGCGAGGGCGACGGAGATGCTGGAGACTGGGATCGACTATCTGTGGGCGCGCATGGCGGAGGGGAAGCCGCGGTAGCCATGGGAAAAGCGTTCGTTCTGCCGCAACACGTCTCCAACCCGACTGACTTCCGCAACCCAGATGACCCGGAGGTCGGGTGCCGCGTTCAAAGTCACTGTGACAGTAGGAAAAGTCACGCGCGCAAAACCGGCATTAATCCTGCTATGAAAAAACACCGCAAACTAAATTTCTTCAAAACTGTTAACCAATCCTTGGTGATCTGGGATCAGCAACGTAAACCCAAAGGTGTTTTTGGAGGACATATTAACATTCGCAGCCTCACTCCTAAAGCTGATCAAGTCCGCCATCTCCTTGAAAACTCTTAACCTAGACTTCTTATGCCTGTCAGAGACTTGGTTACACAGCAACTCTCCATCAGCTGCTCTGCAGGTGCCAGGTTATAAAATCTTTAGACAAGATCGATCTAATGGTAGAGGGGGTGGGGTCATGATCTATATCAGAGATCATTTTAAATGTCAACAAATATGTTGGCCTTTTAATCATGACTTGGAATGTCTTGGACTGAAAGTAATGTTGTCTCCTGAAATGTCCTTCATGCTTATTGTAATATATCGTCCACCTTCTGCTAATAATGATTTTTTCACTACATTCAAAAAACTGCTCCAAGCATGTGATTTTAAAAAAGAATTAATACTACTTGGGGATCTTAATTGTAACTGGCTTGACAAGACAAATAGAAAAGCCCTTAAACAGATAATGGATGGTCTAGATTTCATGCAACTCATAGAAGGACCAACTAGAATAACTACGTCCTCCCAGACACAGATAGATTTAATATTCAGCAACAAGCCTGAGAGAGTTGTTAAAACTTTTAATTTCATCACTGGTCTATCTGATCATAATTTAATACTAATGTCCAGGAAACTTACAAATAAGCGTTTCCTTCGTCCTTGTAAACCTATGGAACAACCCAGAATCCCGAAGAGAGAATTTGTACATTTCTAAAGAGCAGTGCAACAGACTAATTGGGCGGATATTCTAAATGGGAACAGTGTGGAAGATGACTATAGATTGTTTGCAACCAAATTAGGCAACTTAGTCAATGAGTTCACTCGAAAAATCAGAAACAAGGGAAAAAATAAGAACAATACACTTCCCTGGCTAAATAATGATATATTTAATTTGATGAAAGAAAGAGACCTCTCACTGAAAAGAGCTCTGAAAACAAAATCAACCACTGATAGGCACAGGTTCACTTCGCTACGCAACAAAGTTACAAAAGCGATAAGAAATGCCAAAGCCAACTTTTTTATAACAATTATTAATGAGGCAAAAGGTAATACCAAACTGATTTGGGAACAAATAAAAAATCTAATGGGAATTAACCACAAGGCTAAGAAACAATCAGAGTTGAAAATAAATGATAAGCTAACACAAAATCCAGCACAAATTGCCTCAGCTTTTAATAATTATTTCATTGACTCTGTGGCTGAGATCGCGCAAACTTTTCCCTCAGTAACAGAAACTATCGTTAAAACTGATAACAGTAAGGCCTCCTTTTGTATTCAACCCATCTCTGAACTAAAAACTAAGGCGATAATTAACTCTCTTAAAACTTCAACGGCCAAAGATATATACAGGATGGATTCAGCAATGCTCAAATCTTTAAAAGACCATCTAGCCTGTCCTATCTCACAAATTGTAAATTTATCAATATTGCAGGGAGTATTTCCAAACACCTGGAAGACTGCAATTGTCTCTCCTATCTTTAAATCAGGTGACCCTCAGAACATCAGCAATTATCGCCCAATTAGCATCCTACCTGTAGCATCCAAGGTTGCTGAAAAGTGGATATCTGAGCAGCTTGTCTCCTTCTTGAACAACAGTCAATTTAATCTTCATCCTATGCAGTTCGGTTTTAGGGCAAACTACTCCACTGAAACAGCCAACTGCCTTTTCATAGACAAGGTCCGAGCTATGGTTGACAAAGGAGGTGTTGTTGGGGCAGTGTTTTTAGACCTGCGCAAAGCCTTCGACACAGTCAACCATAAGGTGCTCCTGGGCAAACTGTCTTCCTTCAATTTTTCCCCATTAGCACTTAGGTGGTTTGAATCTTACCTGACTGGTAGATGTCAACATGTTGTTGTTAACAACCAACTCTCTCCAGCTCTTGAGTTGTACACTGGAGTACCACAAGGGTCAATCCTCGGTCCACTACTGTTTTCTTTATATATTAATGACCTGCCATCAGTCTGTCCTGATGTGGAAACCTTGTTATATGCGGACGACACTGTAATGTATGTGCATGCTAAAACAAAGCAGTTGGCAGCTGCTAAACTTACGTCAGCGTTAGAGCAGATCTCGAAGTGGTTAAACTGCTCCTGCCTCCAACTTAATCTAAATAAAACAGTGGGAATGTTCTTTACTAAAAGGCAGTGCAACATTGTGCCGAACATAACTATATCGGGTCATAATATTGATATTGTGTCAGAGGTCAAATATCTGGGAATCACTATTGATTCCAATTTAACATTCAAAACACATATAAAAAAAGTGAGTCAAAGAATTAGGTTTAGTTTAGCAAATTTTAAATATATTTGAAATACCATGACCTTTAATGCTGCCAAATTATATGTGAATGCCATGATCATGTCGCACATAACATACTGCCTCACAAGCTGGGGACAAACCAACAGCTCAACACTGAAGCCTTTGGAAACGCTGTACAAGCAAACCCTTAAAGTTTTGGACCAGAAACCGAACAGCTCACATCATTGCACCATCTTACACAAACATAAGCTTCTGAGCTGGGAGGATATCATAAAATATAGGAACATCTGTCTGGTCTTTAAAATCTTGCATGGTTTAGCTCCTCCACCATTGAACTCATTCATAAACCAACGCAGTAACACTAGTCAGATCACTAGAAGCGCCACTCGTGGTGACTTAACAGTCCCATTCAGGAAAAGTACATTTGGCCAGCTATCATTTTCTGTTAAAGCATTACAAAATTGGAACTCACTTCCCACCCATATTAAAGAAATACATACATACTGTACTTTTACATCCAAACTTAAAACATGGCTCACTCATAATTACACCTGTACCCACTAAGATATTGTGCTATTTGCGTCATGATCATGCTGCCTGTCTGTGTTTTATCTGTCTATGTGATGTCTGCATGCACCCCTGTCTGTCTGCATCCCAGAATGTGTAGTACAGTATGTGCTGATGTAGCCTATTGTGTGTGATTACTGGTATATTGCATGTGCTGCTCTTGTATGTTTCTATGTGCTGTCTTTGCATGATTGTACTGATGCCTACCTGCTCTATCCTTTCCCTATTGATTCTTTTTAATCATTGTGTTGTAATATATTGTTGTTGTTGTTGTTGTTTTTTTAGGATGCCCATTGTCATCTGGCCGGGGACTACAGCAGGATATTAGCCATGCTGGCTAAAGCTGCCCTTTTTACTGTATTTAATGCAGTTGATTAATTGGGACTGTCCACGTACAATAAAACAATAAAGTAAAGTAATTGTGCAAAATAAACTAAAACTAGTAGAAGAAGAGGAGAGTGGACCAATACAAATGTGAGTTTAAGCTAAATGTTGTATTCCAGCATATACAGGGGGGTAGTGAACATTACATACTTGTATACACAGCATCAGTCTTCTCCAAGATGCAACAAAATACTCACTCCCCCATTTTTTCTCCCCATCTTGCGAAGAAGGTGGATTTTCTCAGGATTCTCGAGTCATGTACCCTGCCTGAATCAATATGAGAATGCCAATGCCAATTTTATTTGTAAACCACAATTCATTACAAGTAAACTGTGTTGTAGATTAAAAAACAAAGTATCGCACAGCATTAAAATCCAGAAAAACATCCACACAATCACACACACACAATCACACACACACACACACACACACACACACACACACACACACACACACACATATATATATATATAATACACAATTACCTGGTGCACCTACAAAGATGTCCCGGAACCTCCCTCTTCCATCCACAATCCCCTGGAGGACTACTGAATAGTATCCCTTCCTGTTGAGGTAGTCCGCTCCTCTGACAGGTGGACGCTGCAATTTTATGTGGCATCCATCTATGGCACCTGCAATGCACAATGCACAGTTTCTTACAGGGATATACATTTTTGTCTAGTGGTATTTAGTGATAGACAGACTACTTACTTATCACAGAACTAGTGCAAAAGGTAGGATCATCGTTTAATACTGTGCATATTAATGCTCTTAAGTATGTAGATGTTAGATTTCTTTTATTTATTTGGTTGGGACAGTGTGAGTTGAAGATCCTGGTAAAAGTTATGATTTTGATGCGTATTTGCAGAGGATGTTGTTTATAATTTTATGTAAAGCTCTTTTAGACAAACTATTTGTAAAAATGGGCTATACAAATAAAATTGTCTTGCCTTGCCCCATCCTCTTCAGGTGCTGCTATGTTGGCCCTATAGTGTGTGTGAATACATTGGTAATGAGTGAATATATGATATGTTTCTAGTTGTGTTACCCTGTACAATGCTATGTCTGCCCTGTGTACCTCTATTTTTTTTCACTTTGGTCTGCACCTTGCAGTTGTAAAAACTTAAAAATTTTCCTTTCCCATATTGATGAGTAAAAGCTATCGTAACATACAGTACCTATGATGCCGTCATTGTGGTATGGCTATTGGATTAAAATGCCAACTGAACAGATGCATACCTTCTGCTTGAGGGGAATATCAAGACCTCCATCATTCCCATTCAGACCTTGCTGACTCAGGACCTCAATGAGGTAGTCGAACTGGGAGTGGCTGACCCGGAGGTGGCGGTAAAATGTCCGTTCATCCATATGGAACAGAAGCTCCCATTCTATCCCTGTCTTCAAAATTGTTGTTGTTTGTGGCAGCACAAATTGAGCAATTGCATTTCTGAAAAGAAAGATAGTCTTCATAATGTGATCCATCTTTTAGGAGCTGCCATTTATTTATATTATTATTATTATTGTTATTATATAGGCTAATTGTTGGTCTTCACTGTTGGCTATTGAACTGTATGGAGGCTATTGCTTTTTGATGCTCATGGGATAAAAGACTCATAACAGTAGACCAACAGTCAGATGAGTTAAAAAGAAAACCAATAATAACAACACAAAATAAGATTTGCAACATTTTGAGATGATGATCTACAAGAGTTCATATCATACAACTGTACTTGTAGCTATCCTGTAATCAACATTAGATTCAGATCCTTGATACAATCTTTAACATAAACGGTAACCCTGGTAACATAACGTTAACTGCTCTAGCGTTAGTGTTTTCAGTGCATTAATCAATACAAAATAACACTTCAGAAAAATTAAATTAAATTAAAAAAAATTAAAATAACGTAAGTTCAATGTGTAACAGCTTCTGCTACCTTATTCGTCGCTTCTCCTCCTCCGTTTCGCTCAAATGAGCAATCAGCGAGCACCGTTGCCGGTTGAAATTAAAAAGCAGCATACGTTCCGCCATGTTTGTTTACGTCTTGCTTCCGGGTTCCCAGCTGTAACTCGTAACTTGCCTGGAACGCTACAAAGTCGTAACTGGTGACTTGAAGTCGTAATTTACGAGTTCAAAAGCCTGCCTGGAACGCACCATAAGGTTAGTAAACACTTAGTGAGCCCCAGCAGGACCTGATGCATTCTGACACTGCAGTCACAGTTCGCAGAAAGCAGTACATGCAGAAGTTCTATCATGACCAGCGGGCAGTGAGCAGATCTTTCTCTTTGCAAAATACGGCAGGGGGGGGAGAGAAGTGGATTCCTGGAATGATAGAGCACCAAACAGGACCAGTGTCCTACAAAGTGCAAGAGACAGACACAGACATAACATACAGGAGACATGGGGATCAGTTGAGATCCCATGTCACCAGGCACGTGCACACATAGGGCCCAAAAGGTGCTTGAGCCCCTGCCCTTTTTGCCTCGTATTAAAAAGTGCCCTTTTTTTATGTTTTTTTTTTTTTTTTTTCAATAAATGCATTCCTGTTGTGCATGAGGATGTAAACAACCGCGCTGTAAAAATGCCACGGTTATCTACCGTACGCATTTCCTTGTAATACACAAGTTATTGTGTATTGGTGTGTGTGTGTTGTCCGCTGCTGCTCCGCTCTGTCCCTAACTGAGGGGCGGGGCTGCCCCGCGGTGCGCGCTCCCTCACATGCACGTCCAGAGAGAGAGAGAGAGAAGTAGAAGCTGCTGCCTCGTCGATAACTTTGTGTGTGCCCACTGCCGCACATACAGTAGATGAGACGCGACAGTGGAGAGACTTGTGTCGAATCTTGTGAGTTATTAAATCCACCAACATAACTTCCTTGTCGGTTCTGACAAGTCGCCAACGAGCTTCATATGAGTCATATTTCAGAAAAGCGCCCATTTGTGTTTATTTAGCTGCTTGTTAAGAGTTAAGCCCCACCCCCTCCTCTGTCTAACATCACCTGAATGTAGTGAACAACAGCAACAGGAGGAATCACTCACTCAGCTTGATTTCACTGACTATTTGAATTTGTTTCCAGATATTGAGTTACTGGTAATTGTGACTTTGCTGTTGTAAATATTGCTGCTGTTCTGAAATATGCACAGTAGCAGTCACAGTAGTCATTTCTTGGTTTTGTGTGTGTAACCTGTAGGCTTAGCTTACTTCTATTTTGCACTTGCACTTTTTTTTTCTGCAAGCCATGTTAATGTGCACCCAATACCATATTAGCCTTAGCCTACAAGTCATGACTGAAATTGGTCCAGCGTGTTGACTGCAGTCCTGAAGGCGTGCAGGCTCTCTACCGACTAAATAGTAACTGTAATTTATTTTAATTTATTTATTTTGATATTAAGGCCCGAAAAAATTGTACATACTGCCCTTTTCTGATGTTGAGCCCCTGCCCCTCTATAGTTATGTGCACGTCTCTGCATGTCACAACTGATGGACTCATTTTGGATACTGACTGTACAACCTCTAATACTGACACGTCCACCCAGCCAATTGTGTGCTCCAAGACAACGTGTCAGCCGGTGCTGATCTTCTGCATATGGACAGTGCAGAGGTGCCAGCAGCATCTCCAATGCTGCGCCACTCAGCCAGAGAAAGGAAGCTGCCTGAGCGCTATGACCGTTAATGTGCAGATTGATTGTTCTTTACAAGCAGGTTGACACTTGGACTAAGTTGGTCAATATAATAATAATGTAACTACTGTTTTCAGTTCAGTATAGCTTTGTTATTATGCCTAGCTTAAAAAGGTACAGAATTTTAAAAAAAGAAAAAAAAAAGCAAGACAAGGGAGTTTGTTAAATTAACTTAGAGACATTTGTATGAGTTTGTATGGTAATACAAGGCACTGATATTTTAAGTCATGGTGTAACAAAAGTGTACTTTCATTTAAAAAGGGGGGGGGGGGGGTGTGGTGTGATGTATCAGATGTTGAGTTTTGTATTCTGTGTGACCATTGTGCCGTTGTTATCAGTGTACCAAGGAATGCTGGGATATGTATGTGAAGTTCCGGTTTTGCACGAGCTGAGTAAAGGTGCCATGTGCAGTAAGAGTCACTGCGTCCTGTGCGTTATTAGGGAAATACACAACACTAACACTATTATTTTCCATTATGCAGTAATGTCTTGACCAAAAATAAATTCAAGTGGGTGTATATATTTAAGGTGTTCTATTTCAATTTAAACTGATTCTACTGGATATTTGTTTCCATATGAACTATATAAAGTGTCATCATGAAATATGATGTATTATAAAAAAGAGTAGCGCTTACCCAAAGTTACTTACTTAGGTTGTAGTAAGACTGAACTGGTCAACATTCTTGTCACCATTGATAATGGGCTGTGGAGACTTGATTATGTTAATGTTTCACTTTCTTTCATTTGGGACACCTCATACATTTGGTGATGTATTATGCTGACTATACATGCTATATTCACATATTTGGTATCACTGGATTCTGCATAACTCCATCTTTCAAACAACCCATCATATGTGTTTCTCTGACAATCCCTGGCTGAGCAACTACAAAGTAAATGAGAATATTCTGCATAGATATTATTTTTTTGTATGTCCGCTTATTTAAGGCAAGTGTTTATAGGTCTCTATATGTTACACACATCAAGATATTCACATCCAGTTTTTTCTAATAGGTAAAGGAACTTCCTGGCCACAATTATGTCAAGTTTCAAAGCTGTCAGAGCTTGTGTTATTAATCTACATGAGTTTATGTGTCTTAACTCCCATACGGCCAGGCTGTATTTTTGTTCTTTTTTAAGTTTGGGGTGTATGACAATATGTATCAATTTAACAATGTTTGCAGTAAAATATTTTAATCTAAGAATCCATTTCATATATGGGAGACCTTGGAGATGAGGAAAAACATTGTTAGGTTTTGTTCTACCTCCGGTAGTGGTATCTCAAAAACTAAAGCCCTTTTTGACAGTTTGTCACTAGCCTAATAGTGCAACAAATACTTGGCGGTGGCAGCTCTGAATTGACTGAGTTTGTCTCTACATGTCAGACTTGATGCACGTTGCCCTTGCTTAATGTCAGCTGGGATTGGCTCCAACCTCCCCTGCAGCTCTTTAGGGATAAGCATTATAGGTAATGGATGGTCGGAGGTTAAGTGACTGTGACTGTGTTTAGATGCTCACAACATTTGGTTAATGTGAGGAAGAAACTGGTGTGGTTTAATACAGAAGGGTCAGTGTATCTTCAAAATCACAATGCAGTCTCACCAAGTGTACACCAGCAAACATCTGAGACCATTTGGAGTCTATTGGACTTTGTTGGAAAATGAGTCTAAATCCCCCTCTCCTCTCCTCTCCTCTCCTCTCCTCTCCTCTGCTCTCCTCTCCTCTCCTCTCCTCTCCTCTCCTCTCCTCTCCTCTCCTCTCCTCTCCTCTCCTCTCCTCTCCTCTCCTCTCCCCTACCCTCCCTTCCCCTCCCCTCCTCTCCCATCCTCTCCTCTCCTCTCCCCTCCCCTCCCCTCCTCTCTTCTCCTCAGTATATTTTTGAACTGTCATTTTCTGTTGTACTTTGTAGTTTGGCCTTGGTGTCTCGCACTCTCTCTGTGTTTCCGCAGATCCACCGGAGCTCCATCTCTCTGCACCAGCCGCCGCCTGCAACCCCCCCCTCCCCTGCTGTTAGACCGGCCTCCCCTCCCTTCCCATGGACCAGTCTGCCACCCAGTCCTCCCATCGAGCTGGCCAGCTCTCCCTGCCCCCCCCCCACCAGAGGCTGCCTTCATCAACTCCTGCTAACATTTCCATTTCCATATTTTGCACAATCTGTGACATAAACTGTAAACTGTCTTGTCTGTAACAACATCTATTGCACGTCTGTCCGTCCTGGGTGAGGGATCCCTCCTCTGTTGCTCACCCCGAGGTTTCTCCGATTTTTCCCTGTTAAAAGGGTTTTCCATGGAGTTTTTCCTCAGTCGATGTGAGGGTCTAACGATGACGACGATGCCGACGCCCAGGGACCAACTCCAGATTATGAGCCAGTGCCTTTGGTCAGGGGCACTGACTGGAGGATTAACCTAGCCGACATGTTTTTAGTGGTGGGGGAAACCGGAGCACCCGGAGGAAACCCACGCAGACACGGGGAGAACATGCAAACTCCACACAGAAAGGACCTGGGCAGCCGGGGATTCGAACCCAGGACCTTCTTGCTGTGAGGCAACAGTGCTAACCACTGTGCCACCGTGCCACACTTTGAGACAAACTGTTTGTAAAAACGGGCTATACAAATAAAATTGCGCTGCCTTGCCTTGCCTAAATGAGCAGCTAGTGTAGCATGTTAAAAAGTGATGTCATGGGGTCAGGGTCAAACTTCTGGATGATACTCAGTTGGTGTTGGCTGTATTCATCCTTCTCTTAATTCTGAACAGTTTCTGTCCCTGCTGTTGGCTGTTCACAAGGAAAGATAATAATTTGCATCATCAACAGGGTTGTTCTTTGTCCTTTGCTCAAGCTGCTCTTCCCTAAATGTCCCTAAATAAAACAGCTTTAATAGGGATTTAATTTAATTATTTCTTGGTGTATTTTATGCTTTTGTCTACCTTTTTTCCTTCTATAACAGTTAATACATACTATATATAACAGATCTGAGTGAAATGTGTGTGCGCATGTGTGTGTTAATTTATGGCCCTTATTATTAAGTCCCAAATGTCATATTGTTACCCTTGAGTTTTTCCTTTCCTACCTCTTTGATTTATGATGAAAATAAAGATGAAAATGCCTAAGGACCAATTGTCAATCTTGTACTGGAGGTGTGAATAGTTTCCAGTGGAAATAGAAAAGGAATAAAGTGGATTTATGCTGGGAAAGATGCTGAAGGAAAGACAGCAAGTGAGATCTCTATTAAAGCACTTTATTTTAAAGCATCATATAATATGAATAATGTGTAAAAAATAAAAATAAAAAAAATTGCAAAAATACCATTGAGTTTCTTTTCATTGTGCTCCTTCCCTAACCTTAAAGAGAACTGTTAAGGCTAACACTACGAGTATGTAGCAATAGAAAAACCTACAATTAGCTCCTTTATTTAGGTCGTTTCTTGTTTTTTTTTAACCAAACTGAGGTGAAGGTTTCTGAACTGTCATCAATTTGTGTTTAAAGAATTTCGTCCGACACCTTCCCTCCATTAGGGGCTTCCATCTTCAACTGACCCTGCAGCTTTCAACACTTAATCACAGAATCTCAAAAACATGTCCTGAATTACTTTCTCGTGTATGAATGGAACTATTTACTTTTCACAGTCCTTTTTTCTGGCTCTTTACATATTCATTCCTATACCTATTTCACATGAAAGCCCCAACTCAAATTCGTCTCACAAAAGTGTAATCAATTTTCTATGCTATGAATTATTGCTTGGCCTGAGCTCGTACTGTAATTCAGCAAACCTTTGGCCTGATGTAAGATTCACATGTATTCAAACCTTTTACAACCTTCTACAGTCAGGGACACACAAATAAGCATAAACACCAGTGTGCATGGCTGTTTATTGGCTCTGTAATACCAACATGTGTCTATGCTGAAATATTTCACCTCTTATACATACATTCATAATGTCAGATTTCATTGGTTATATGTGTGGGTCACAAACAAAGTGATAAACCACTGCTGAGGTGGAAGCACACACTTCCCCTCTGTGTTCACTTTACTTTGAAATATACCCACACAAATACACACATCACACTAACACACACACACACACACACACACACACACACACACACACACACATACACACAGAAAGCAACAGGAGCTGCACATCACCAGCTCGGGAGTCGTTATGTAATGTGCCATATATCAAAGTAACCCCTTGAGCGACTTCAGGGATAATTGATACAACAAAAGATCACACTGCCTGAGCCGTGGGAATCACTCGGAGTGACTGCTAAATCACAAGAAGCCAACATGACACATTAAGACTCACTTTGGTTCGCTGCGTGCTATTTTAAATCATTTGGAAGACAGACTGATTTACCAAGTTTGCCAGAGAAAGCGTGATCTGTGAAACCTGTTTGTTCAAAACAAGATATAGCCTACACTAGCATGAATGAGAGAGTGATGCAAGACAGTAGTAACAGTATTGGTAGTGTAAGACAACAGAGGCCTTTCTAAGAAAACACTTGACAATAAAGCTTGGATGGAAGGAAAATCATGTGGGAAAAGAAGAGTTCTAGTTTGTCCAAGAAGTTACTAATAATCTCACATCTACAAAATAGAAGTGTAAATACTAGTGTAATACAAGTGCGGGGATTACAGTGTGTAAAACCATGCCTCTCCACCCTGCCACTATCACCAACAAACTGCAATCAGTAGCATTAGGAATACACACACCTAAAATTCATGCAATGATTTAGTAACTTGCCATCTTATATTATTATGTCATTAATCTTCTTTAACTACTTAAAATTGTAATTTTGCAGTTTTTCTGTCCTTGTACTGTCCATTTTGCTGCCATAATCCTGCAGTCTCCCCCACTAATGAAATATTTTATCTTATAAAAGAGAAGGAATTTAGATTTTCCACCAACCATTTCCAGAGGGCATGAATAAAGAGATCCCAATTAACGTGTTTTAGGTTCATTATATATTTAAATTCTAACTTCATTTATTTTGTTGTTTCATACTTTCTTTTCATTTTTTAAACAGATGGTTTGTAGCCATTGGTGTGGTTTTAATGATGATCAGAATAGTTCCACATTGTTCTAATCGCCAACCATTTTAAGCACAAGGCTGTCATTTTTGTTACATATGACAGAAGAGGCTAAAGCACACTCAGGGCTCAGTAAATTGACCATGTGTTTTTGCACCCAACCTGACAGAAACATAGAGATGAGTAGTGAACCAATTAAAATGTTGAACATTGTTTGTACTATCAGTAAGTGATGGACTTCTTTTTCATTTGAACCAATTTTCATTTCCCACTGACGATCAAACTTTTTGATGTCTTTTTTTTCATCCTTATTTGAAATGTAATGAAACAATTTTGATAACCATATCAGAACTCATCAAGTCTGGGGCGGTGCGTGGCGCAGTGGGTAGAGCGGCCGCCCCATGTAGAGGCTACAGTCCTCGCCGCAGGCGTCCCCGGTTCGAATCCCGCATCGGGCAGACCTTTCCTGCGTGTCATTCCCCCTCTCTCTGCCTCCCCATTTCCTGTCTATCTCTACTGTCATCACTATCAAATAAAGGCAAAAAGCCGAGAAAAAAAAAAAAAAGAACTCATCAAGTCACAGGAATCTTAGGAAGTGTTTGGACACGAATAATTGATATTTGTAAGAAGCAAGACATGGCTCTTTTGTTAAGCAGGGAAGTGATGGTTGAGAGAGTGAAGAAGACACACTTGAGTGAGGGGAGCTGAGGTTGCAAGAGGTTGGAAGGCTTTACTGCTAGAGATCTCTTATCTGTGGAATTGCGCATTTAAATTCACAGTGAGTTTCCGGCTGTATAGAGCAAGAAAAAAAATCCTATGCATCTTCTAAAGAATCACCCAAGGTTATTATTTTATTTAAGTTCTGCAATGAGTATTAGGGCGAAAAAAATCTGTATCTGCAGTCAGTCAGTACTTTAATGGGATTTCCTTCTTAACTGCTCCCCGTTAAAAAGAATTGTGAAACATACTCCAATATGTGGGCTTCAATCCCTCTGTCTCCCTCATGCATCCGTGGCCAATGCATGCATAATATGATGGAAGGTATGTGCAATAATATTATGTCGCTGTAGTCGTAATGTTTTTCTTTAGATATTTGTTCACCAGTGCAGCAAGTTGTTAAAAAAAACACTGACTTTTTCACCTGTTAATATGCTACAAAACCCTTCAGAGCTGAGTGGACCTGCAGAGTTGGTTGATGATTCCCTGTGGCCTCTTTTTCCTTTTCCTTCCTTTCATCCTTTGTTATTATAAAACCATTGATTAGTGCAGCCTTAAAATCAAAGTCTGTTAAAATTGGTAAGTCAATTTGTCAAGGTGAAACCTCAAAGGAAATATAAAAAATGAACTGGATTAAGGGAATGGAAACAAATGCAGCATAGCAGACTGACTGAGACACAATTCCGTCTTTGTTGAGCGAGAATGAGGAGATAAAACAACTCTTTTTTTTCGGTGGAATCATTGCGTTACTTAGATATTTGTTAGGAGTCTTTTCAGATTTGTTGAAAAGACAGGAGTAAAAAAGCTGACCGCATCAAATTAAGAATAAGAGATTGAAGAGAGGAGACGGAGAGAGAGCAAGTGAAATCTAAAGAGGTTCTGGCTCTTGAAGTGGAGATTCTTTGAAATACTATTCCTCGGATACAGGTTCAAACAGATATTTGAGCTGATGCATTATGATTGCAAGTGCAGGTTAATATCACTTTGAAGGACACTAAAGGTAGTTCTGATTAGTCTGTGCCTTATTAGTGGTGAAGGTAAAGGTTGTGGTCATGGCTAATGTAGGACACAAACCCTGGGAGAAAGTTGTGTCCTTTGTACTCCCAGACATTCACCTTGTCTGTATAATTTCTAAAGAGCCCAACCCTCAGAGCACTGGAAAAAAACCTGCTAGTGAATCGACACAGCAATTACATTTTCTTCAAAATGTATTTGCAATTTCAAATAGGTTCTTTATGGATGTAATTTGTAGGAGAGAGGGTTAGTGGGTCACCGCACTGGCTAACAGGGTGACAGGTCTTTTGGACTACAATCAAAAAAGTCATTAACCTCAATAAACGCTCTCTTTTTATATGCAAGTCATACAGCATGAGCGCCCTTCATTTAGAATGTAATTAACCTGAATGGAGGATGTCATCATGGCTGAAATGAGCTGACATTTTGTAGTTACGACTGCTTTTGTGAAAAATAGGTGTTTCATATGAAAATATAACATTTAGGGCAAAGAAAAGAAGAGCAGGGAGTGGCAGTACACTGAGCTAGTAAGCAAGGACTTTGTTACTTGGACTGAAAGGACCAAGTGGCTGCCCTGTTCCATTTGCTGTGCTTGTGTCGCATCCCGACCTTTTTGGTCCTGGCTCATTCCCACCATCTGCTTCCATCTGGATGGCTGACAATTATCAGCTGAACTACTTGGCTGAAAACAACATCATTCTGAGTTAACTGCTGACCAAACAGTATCGAGCGTCCTCTCTCTGTCTCTCTGCCTCCTCTCCCAACACTCTTTCCTTCACACATCGCCTGTCTTCTCTCTCTGAATCATCTGTTTAACAATTAATACAGCCAGGCTCCGTACAGAACAGAAAAGCGAGGCTCAGCTACTGCATGGCAGGGTTTAGCACCTTTAAACCATGAAGGACAGTCAAATCGGTAACATGTTCAGATGACTGAACTATGTTCAAGGGAAGTTCTCAGACTTAGATTAATTAGTCCAAGTCTAATGAGGAGGGAAGGAATATGCAGGAGAGAGACATGGGCCTTTCATGCTGATGGAATGAACTCTGGGATGAATTTTCAGCAATTTGTTGCATATTCTCCAAGGCTAAGGATTTTCATTTGAGATGTGTGTGGTTTGCACACTGACACATATTTGGGATTTTACAAAATAACGCCAGCAATTCTATTTTGAAATAATCTTCTGTTTTCGCCATGGTCTTTTGCATCACGCTTAACAGTATATAGTATACAAATGGTTCAGTTGCCACTGAGGCAAATAAACAAGTAAACAAACTCTATCAGTGAAAGGGAGCCAACAATGGTGTTTCCACTGAGAGGCTTCCTCCCATATGCCTCCAGTGTCATTGCCATTGCTAAAGATGCTGTCTTCACAAAGTGACACTGTTGAAAGTTCAGCTTTATTGTTGTAACCAAAAAAAGTTTGCACACTGAAATGCAGTTTCTGTATACAAGTAAGTATTAAGATATTTAAAAAATATAGTTGAAAAACACAATGAAATAGGCAACAGTACAGAACTAAACATGTCAAAGTAAGACTGTCTCTTTTGGAAGAGATGAACACTGGTCCTCCAAAAGATTTCCCCATTTGGTGTTTGATGATGGTGATGTTTGCTCTGAAATCTCCCATGTAGGCGGGCAATTGGGTTGTGATCCGGTGATTGTGAAGAGTAGCAAATGATTCACATCATTTCCATACTCATCAAACCATTCAGTGACCTGATGCCCTATTGATGGGGCCATCTTCACCCTGGAGGAGACCACTCCCATCAGGATGCAAATGTTTCATCATATGAAATAGATGATCGCTTGATATGCAGTGAGTGTACCCTCAAAGGGGACAAGCGGACCTAAAGCATGACAGCAAAATGCTCCTCCACAACATAACAGTGTCAACAGATCCACTCAAAGTAGGATTGAAGCATTTGTTCCCTTGATTCGGTCTTACCACTCACACATTTACCCACTTGTTGAGAATATGGTGAGGAATGACTAATCTCACTATGACTTTTGTGCTAAGGACAGGGTTCAGGAGGGTTTTATGCACTGCAGACCATCTAACCATTCACTTGCATATTGCACATGCATCACAGCCATCAAATGTGCACTGTCTTCCATTACAAGCATCTTAGATCTAAATATAGATGTCACATTAGTCACTGTTCCTATTGAAACTCTAACTCGTTGAGCTGCCTTTGAGACTGGAGCTCCTGGCCTTCGCTGCCACAACAAACCTCTTGCAAAGTCACTTAGATCTTTTCCACTTGCCATCTGGATAAAAAATCCAAATCAAATGGGCCTGCTCAGCATTTTTATACCTGGCACAGAATGAATGAAATATAAGCACTCATTTATTCAAATCTTCCTTTAATTTGTCACCCATCTGTACCTTATGCAGTATTAGCTATAGGCTTTAGTCTGAATTCTCCACTGGAAAGCATTGACATACAACCCAATTTATGTGAATGTGGAACTATGGAAAGCAGAATGAATGGAAAGAATTAAAATAAAATGATTTCTTCTGTATTGCTCTGCCCCATTCTGTGTGTGACTCAGGGTGATAGAAAGATCCATAACCCCCTCTCAATTCCACTGGGAATCATGGAAACGCAAACTAAGAAGGTGTTTTTGTTTTAATCCCCTAACCCCGTAATTATGTTGAAGACCTGCTGAAAGCCCTGTGATACTGTTGCCACGGCAATAGACTCAACATTGTGTTTGGTTAATGAGTACACAGCTGCTTTGACCCCTGAAGTGTTCAGCAAAAAACACACATAACTACCAACACACATACACACACAGGTAAGTTTTTTCATTGATGATGAGTGTTCTGTGTGTGCCTAGGGTATATTACTGCAACCAACCTATTAATCAGTGTAAATATAAAAACACACACACAGGAGCACATAAAAGACGTGCACACAGCAGAATATGAGCAAAGAGCAGCCTGCTGTGCTGTGCCCCGGAGTATATTACAGTAGGAGCCATATTAATCAATACATAAACACAGTGGCCTGCTGGGGAGGGGACAGCAGCATGGGTTGAACCACTGCTATGTACTGTAGTATGAATGTGTGTGTGTATGTGTGTTACTTTACTGTGAGAGCATACACTTTGATGCATTGGCTTTATATTGGGACTGCAGTATAATGCTTTACTGTGAAATAATAATAATGATTTATATTTGATGGTTTTACACATTTGATACTGCAAGCTATGCCATTTTTTCTTACAGTACACAGCCCTCCTTTATGATTCAACTGCCTTGAACTTTATCCGCTTGTTGTGATGTTACAGCCAGTATTTGAAGTGGATTAAATTTGGTGGATTTTATTACTTATCTGCACATGGTAGCTCATAATGTTAATGTCTCTTTTATATATATCTTTTTACATTTCTAAGATTAAAAAAAAGTGGTCAAGTCAGTAAAGAACCTCTATGAAGTAATGCATTTAATGCATTTCAGCATCCACTGAATGCCCTTGGAATGTGACTACAACTTAATCAGAGGTCAGTTTAAATTGAATGGATGCTATTTGGAGAGGAAAACACACAGGTGCTATGGTTTGGGTTTCTCATTACAACTGAGTAAAATGCTACCACCACTTACTCCAAACATGTACAGGCCTGTGATTCAGTCTCAACATCTCAGTGCTATACAGTGAGGGTCATTCCCTCAAGTCTGCAGGATGCTAGAGTTCTGGAAAAGTGTTCACAGAAGGCTCTGAAAGTCCACAGGGGAGCCCTCAAGCATTTTTGGTCATGTTACAAAGTTTGGGAGTCCATGAGGCCCGACAGGGGTACTGGACAATTTGTGATAAGCTTATAGTTTGGTTCTGATATGTTTCAAAGCATTATTTTCATGTTTTGTTTTGTTTTTTTAGTTGTGTGAATGTCTTGTGAAAATGATTATCCGTCCCTCCTGTGTCTCGGGGACATTAGCTGTTGCACAGCTCAGTGTGAAAAGCTGCCTGCCACAGCAGGCTACTCAAATGTTAGATTTATTTTCACTGTAAAATCATTTTTGATTGAGAAAATATCCCTTAAATGCCAATGTCTCTGCACACAGTTCCTGAAATGATCAAAAAAATATATAATATTTACGTTTTTTTTCATGGCTGTGTCATGCTCAGCTTTGATATTGAGACTACAGGCACTACAAAATAAAACTACAGTTTTAGACTGCTGATATCAGGGCAGTTCATGTCTTGCTCCCATCTAGTTTAGCAAGGAACAGTACATTATGCATGAAAAATGTGCAAGACTACAAAACCAGGCAAAGCAGCCACAGGGCAGGTCTTGCATGGGCAGTGGGTAATCCATTAACATGGATACCAAAAATGAAAACCAAGACCATCCCAGCAGTTTCTACACACACACACACACACACACACACACACACACACACACACACACACACGCGCCATGCATCCAGTGCATTCCCCCGCCTGACGGTCATGGACATCATGCAAAGATTTTCACTAGCTGTGTAGTTCTCAGTGTCCAGTAAATTGACTTTGAAATGTAAAATTGGTGGAGGGCTCCTGTGAATTTACACAACTGTGTGATGAAAGGACTGACATGAATAGTGTGAAATGTATTTTTCGTCTCGTAATACTGCATGTTGTGTATATGAAGCACAAATTTTGGACTCAGTAACTGGGTTTCCATCCAAATGTATCAAATTCCATTCGTTATTAGGGCCCGAGCGGCGACTGCAAGTCGCCCAGCGAAAGCCCTATTGTTATTGCTCTGTTTATTATTATGATTTCTTTCTTTCATTATTATATTCTCCCTAAAATCGCATTTTTGGAGGCTTCGACATGCCCCAAAAAGCGTAAAATTTGGCATACACATCAGG
The DNA here is from genome assembly GCF_045865225.1 of Trachurus japonicus. Taxonomy (NCBI): domain Eukaryota; kingdom Metazoa; phylum Chordata; class Actinopteri; order Carangiformes; family Carangidae; genus Trachurus; species Trachurus japonicus. The sequence continues at coordinate 21,246,164 of NC_140918.1, read as the reverse complement.
AATGGCGAAAAATTTGATATTTTAAAGTCGCTGGGAATGGGCGTGGCCAAATGGCTAAATAGCGCCCCCCAGAAAATTTCAAAACATCAGCCCCGCCTTTGTGTTTCACCTAGACGCATGAAATTTGGTGGGCTTATTGAACATGCCAAGACGCACAAAAAAATCCTCTTAACGACATGGTGAAATCACAACAGGAAGTCGGCCATTTTGATTTGAACTTTTGACCTTTTTGAACTAACTCCTCCTACAGATTTTGTCCGATTGACTTCAAATTGGCTACAGACCATCGAGATGCCATGCTGATCAAAAGTTGTGCTCCGCAGGTCTCTAGGTCAAAGGGCGTGGCTTCTAGGGCCTTGTGAATTTTGGCGACTTTTCGTTTGCTCGCCATTTCACCTTCGAACAGCTCTCACACCCACATACTTTATCCGATCAGCTTCAAACTCACTGGACATGATGATGGCTCCGCCCTGAACGTCCCGATATATTAATTTCCTACGTCACTCATAGCGCCCCCCGGTGGTAACAGGAAGTGGCCAGGTTTTCCTTTAACGTGTACTGATGGCACATAGTTGACCCCATTAACTTCATTCCACTTCTAAAACATGCAGAACCAGTTGGTGAAGCTACATCATGAACGCTGTGAAGCTACGAGTAATGGCGACCGTGTGGCGACGCGGCGACTATCGTCCCTCGCCATGAAAATACGTTTGTCCTTTGGATGGCTTTAATGAACTCGTATCATCATGAAAATTGATACACAGGTCCAGGGTGGAGACCTCTTCCATCTGATAGGGGTGTCGCTCATGTCGCCCCCTAGTGGAAACAGGAAGTGCCATTTTTTGCATTAACATTGTCCGATTTCCTCAAAACTTCACATGTGTGATGAGGGACTGACCGTGAACACACCTGCATGCATCCCATTACTGCCCCCTGGTGGATGAACCATTAACTGCTCATAACTCCCTCATGCTTTGTCCGATTCACTCCAAACTTCACATGAGTGATGAGGGACTGCCCCTGAAAGCACCAGACCACAATTGCTTAGCACCACCTGGTGGATGAACGAAACATTGCATTTTTTTGCCTCCTTCCAGGTTTTTTCTCCCTTTCAACTTCACGCCACAGCCCCAACATGCCTCAGGCCCCGCAGTCGCATGGGTGAGCGAGGGCCCGTCATCGCCGCTTGCGGCTTTAATTGTTTTTGCGATTATTGGGAGAGGAGGAGTGCGCCGTGAGATTACGTCACAAGAGAGCGTGAATGACAGTTGACACTCTACATCATGGACAATTTACGTACTTTCAAGACTATAGAGCGCACCTGAATATAAACCGCACCAGCTAAATTTTGAAAGAAATTACACATATAGGCCGCACGTGAATATAAGCTGCAGGTTTTCATGTTGTAATATGAGATAATTACACAGAAAGACAGTATGAACTGTGCAAGTCCGCTCACTTTTCCACTTGGTTATTACTTGGTTATGCTCCTCTTGCCTTAACCGTCATAAACAAAATATTACGGGTTACGGAGTGCGTTTGTGTTGCGGTGTGCCGAGACGAGAGCTGGGACACCGGAGCGTCGTTCTCCATTTGTTTGGGAACATCGCTGGGCGAAGGACTTTTGGGAAGTCGTCGTCCAGCAGCACTTCACCCACAAACTCTGGCTCAATTCGCAAAACCTGTTTCCATAACAAAAAGTCACATTCTCCTTTTATCGATACGCTGACACCCCCGCCCCCCCCCCCCCGGCGTAAAAACTTTTTTGCGAATTTACTGCCTTTTTTCGAATTTCTGGCGTTTCCATTCAAGTATTTATTCACACTTTTTGAAAATGTGAGTGAGAAAAGGTGGATGGAAATGCAACTAGTGTCAGTTGTGTGGTCTGGTCTCTGACCTGCACACACGCAGGACTCAGCAGCTGAATCACATTGATAATTAAAGTTGTCCTGCTCTCTGCCAGGTGCTTCTCATGTCTTGTAATTCTCTGATTTTAGACACCCCCTCGGAAACCTTCGAGGTTACCTGAACTGAATAAAACCTGTTTTATGAAGATCAGCTTCATCGACAGGTTATTAATTATTTGAAGCTACAACAACACAAATATGCCCACATCCTAAATTCTGTACAAGTAGAGCTCACAGTTAGCCGTCTCTCTCGTGGCTCAGGAGGGAAAAATAAGAGAAAACATCCTGTGTGAATTTTCAGAGCAAGAATATAATAAAAAAGTTATTCATGGGTAAAAAATAAATATTTTCTACATTTAACTTCTTGTCAGAGGGATAATAAAACAGATAATTGAGGATACAAGTCATGGTCAATGTTAGCCTAGAAATCTAGACGCACCCTAGCGGCAGCAAAAATATTTGCTCCGTAGGTGGGTCTAGAAACGAGCCATAGGAACTTTTTGAGTCTTGAACACTGATTGTGTTCACCAATCACAGCGCTCTATCTGTTTAGAGAGTCGTTGGGCGGGCTTAACGCGATGGCGACATACATTTTAATTGGCTTGTCAGGCTAACGTCATCCTGCTCTTTGCTCTGATTGGTCGTAGCGCTAGCTAGCGCTACCCTATTGCGTGCAGAGGCAGTTTGAAAGACAGCCTTCATCCAAGGTCTACCGGTCGTTTCCAGACTATACATTTTAGTGATATAGTCTGGCTTGTCAGGCTAGGTCAATGTGGCTTTTGGATAAAAGATTGAAGCTGAATTTTAGGGAGTGAGACAAATTAAATTGAAAATGAAATATGTAGAAAATTAAACACTAAACTCTACAATGTCTTTGTTATTTCCACCACTGTGTTTCCAGCTGTGTGTGTGTGTGTTCTCCCAGTGCTCTTGCACACTCAGCTTCATGGTTTCTCTTTTGTCTTCTTTTGTATGTATTCCCCTCCTCTCACTGCTTTCTGTCTTCCCCCCTCTTGAACTTCTTCATCTGCATTAAGAAACATGAAGCATGCTGGAGGATTTGCCGTTTATGTCTCAAGTGAATTTCAGGTTCAAAGCAATATATCTGAGATAAGATGGCAAAGTGACCAGCATTATATTGGTATGCATTAGCATGTTATCCTATGGCTTTGTGTAGGAGAATCGCTAATGATACTGGGACCTCTTTGATTTTCTGTCTGCATTTGCTTTTAAAGGTCAGGAATCGAGGCTCAACTAGATTTCCTTTTTTCTTTTTTTCTCTTCAGTGCTCTTGGATTGGTTGTAGATTGTTGTGCTACTGTGTGCATGATTTGGTGTTATAGAAAAACTCTCCAAGGATTCAGTCTTTGTCAAACCTATGATTACTCCCTATTCTATATTCTTTTCATTTTTCATTTATGTATTTTTTTTGTGAAACATATTATGACAATAGTCTGAAAGTCAAAGGAAAGTTATTTTTCTGTGTGAATGTCATTAGTGTGAATACATTAACTGGACAAACAAGGGTTCTGTATCACTCCTGCCTAAAATAACTACAGACTTAACAATGGGACTAAAACCATTTTGTGTTCAAGATCCTTTTTTTGTGACGCAAAAGAGGGTCTGGGGTGGTCAAACTGAATCAGAATTTGACATGGTCTCCCACTGAAGTAACACAATGCAAGTGTTTTATGGCACCAAAAATCTCCAGTTGCAAAGTGGAGCCCTTTGAATGTGAACCAGGATTGCAGTCAGTGTTCTCGGTTGCTGGGATAAGGACTGGACATTTAAAACACCTTTCATAGCCATGGACAATTAAAGAGAGGTTCTCTATCGTCTCGAGACTATTTCTCCACTCAGTTACATATTCCATATGTACGGGATATGCTGCTTGTCAGGGCACGTGGATATTTCTTTAAGACACACCAGCTTGCCCGGCCACGCCCTATTGCGTAGCTATAAAGTGCCTGCGCTGGCGTGTAATCACTGATTGTTTGATCTCCACGTTGTACGTCAGGGTGCTGTGTCTCACAATCCGAAAAGGTATTGTTGAAAGAGAGGATATAGTAGCTGAATCTGCTTACCTGTGTAAGTCGCGGCGTCTGTCACTGGCAGCCTCCCTGGATTGCTGTATCTGAAGCTCTTTCTGTCTGTCTTTTTCCAAAACACCATAGCCTGTCTGGTCGAGCCCGAGGTCCTCTGGCTCCCAGCGGCGGTGGCTGTGTTCCTCCCGGCGTATTGCTCGCGGCTCGTGAGCTGACGCGCCTGGTGGAGTCACGGCGAGCATTGTCTCTGTGGCTGAGCAGGGCCAGATTAACACTTCGCTGTACCCTGGGCAACAATATTCAAGGGCCCCATCATCACGACCCCAGGATCACTATAATCTGTCAAAATACAGAATAAATTCCAGTAATACACAGTAAATATAGGCTACTCAATACTTCAATATCTAACTGTCATTAAGTGCACTTTGATGTGCAGATGCTCAGAACTACAAATACACCACAATGTCCTCTTGTCAAAGCCACTCACTCACATATGATGCCATGAAACAAAACACATCAGCATCAGTGTAATCTGGCAAAATTGACCCACTACATAGAAAGAGAGGGAAGTGTCCTCCATTTTCACAAAAAAATAAATAAGCAACCACTTTCAAAGCATTCAATATTTATTTAACAACACAAATATTATATTGTATTGAATTGATAGAGCCATCACAGAGGAAGTCCACAGACAAGACACTCCATAATCTACTAGAATCAAGTAACATTTTGGTTCTGAGCTCATTTTACAGAGAAATGAACTTGTCACCTCAGAATTCAACAGGACTATCAAGTTATAGTGCAATCAGTGGTGTTTTACATGTACAAAAAAAAAGAAGAAATAAATAGAAAGCTGCATACCAGAAAAAACATGTGTTTTCTATTGTTAGTGATGTGTTCATCAGGGATCCATGCACTGTAGCAATCACACAAGTCTAAATGAAGAATATAAGCTAAGATTCCACATCATAAGGTGACAAAACCAAACTCAGAGCAAATGAGAACAAGGAGGGAGCAGCAAAGAGCTCAGTAGCCTACTGAAGGCCACAATGGAGACACACAGGCAGACTGTTAGGGATCAGATCCATTCTATGACAACAACCTTATGACGACAACAACAACAACAACAACCTTATGACACTCTTCACCATCTATAGAGATCCGGCACAACAATAGCGGGTTTCTATTTCAATTAATTACAAACGTGAATTATCCCGCTGCTTTGAAATTTTAACGATACGTTATTGTTCCGTTTGAATAAAATAAATCAACATGTTGAATGCACAGACCAGCGCCATAAAGTTCTCACGGATGAACGTGAACGGAGGAGACAGAGACGTACCGGTGTGGTGGCGGTAGCCGCGGTAACAGTTGGTCAGACTTCAGGCCGTCCTGGCTAGCTGAGCTGTCCGGCTCGTTGACGGAAGCTGCCGTAGCAGAAAAGTTGGTAGCCTAACGTTAACTAGAGTGAAGAAACCTACCTATTTTCGGTATAACTTTCTGTGTTTCTGATGTCCTTCTCCTTTTTTAATTTCCGTTCAGCGCTCCACTTAGTTTCTCCATCTTTGCATTTTTTGAGTTGCTTGACACTCCCCGCTCAGTGCACGTTGATTTGCGTCACCTTTGACCAGCCTCCACGGGCTGACCAATGAGGAGAGGGTCTCAGCCGTCTCAGCTCATGTCACAGACACAGTCACAGGCAGGTGCAGGGTTTTCTGTGCGGTGCAGTGCAGCGGCTCCGGCGGACAGTTTAACAAATAAGCGAGAGATAATCAGATATTTTGCTTATGCCCTCACTGCCCTGGGCCCTTCATAGGTCATGGGCCCCTGGGCAATTGCCCAATTGCCCATATGGTTAATCCGGCCTTGTGGCTGAGCCGGAGCTCTTTGGCTCCCGGGCCGGCCTCGGCAGTGTTCCCTCACCGGCGTATTGCCCGCGGCTCGCAGGCTGACGCGCCTGGTGGATTCACGCCGAACATCATCTGTGTGGCTGAGCCGGAGCTCTCTGGCTCCCGGCCTCGGCAGTGTTCTTCACTGGCGTATTGCTCGCGGCTCGCGGGCTGACGCGCTCGGCGGCGAACGTTTGTCTCCCTTCTCCAACAGTTCGAGCACTCTCATCCCATCATAAGCGTACGGTTCCCACAGGGCCGACACGCAAAGTACACTCACAAAAGCAAATAAAAAGTAAAGTTAGCTGCGGTGCTACAGGCTACCTGTAAACAAACCTATTTCTGGTCCTGGGCAGTATGGCAAGCCAGGAGGGCTATTGCTGTGTGGGCTGTGGGGTGGCCATGCCCCTAGAGGATGGGCATGATAGTTGTGTGCTTTGTTTGGGGCATGAGCATGCCTTGGCCTCAAGGGACAAACCTCAATCATGCATGGACTGTTTTATTCTGCCCCCACATACTAGGGAGGCTCGGTGTCGTTTCTTTGCCTCAAAACGCTCAGGCCCTCAGGTTTCTGAGGGGCCGAGGCGGAAATCAAACCATTGTCGGTCTCCTTGGGTCTTGCAGGCTTCCACGGCAGCCCTTTCCCTCTCAGTGTTGGCCCTAGCGCCTTGCGGGGCCTTCTCCTGTGAATTGTATATATTGTATATTTGTACAGTTCGTGTGTTGCACGTTGTGGTGTGGGATTGTGGCTGCACCGTCTCCTCACGGGGTGTCTTAAAGATCTATCCCGTACATATGGAATATGTAACTGAGTGGAGAGATAGTCTCGAGACGATAGAGAACGTATGGTTACATTGTAACTTTGGTTCTCTGAGTGAGAGACTATCTCTCCAGACCTTAGGGCGCTCAGAGACACGTTTCGACTAACTACACTCCAGCGCAGGCGTTTTATAGCTACGCAATAGGGCGTGGCCGGGCAAGCCGGTGTGTCTTAAAGGGATAGTTCACCCTAGAATGATATTTCGCTCATTATCTACTCACCCTCATGTTGACTAAGGGCTGGAAGAAGTTTCAGATTCCTCCGTGGCTTCTCTGAGTTACAGGGGGTCTCGGCATAGCAGTGCATGTCCATATAACGGTTGCAAAGGGACACCGGAGCTCTTCGTAAAAAAACACACACAAAAAAACATCCAAATACATCCATGGTGCTCGTATGTAATGTCCGTCTTGTGCTGAAGCCCCAAATTGCGTAATTGTCCCGAAAAAAATTAAATAAGTCTATATTTTAAGCTTGTTTGCAGCGGAAGCTTCTCGAAGCTCCTCTTCCTGGTCCGTCCAAATCTCGCGTGATTTGCGCCGGCGTCAGCATGCGTCAGTGCGGTTACTGCAAATCACGCGAGATTTGGACGGACCAGGAAGAGGAGCTTCGAGAAGCTTCCGCTACAAACAAGCTTAAAATATAGACTTATTTAATTTTTTTCGGGACAATTACGCAATTTGGGGCTTCAGCACAAGACGGACATTACATACGAGCATCATGGAGGTATTTGGATGTTTTTTTGTGTGTGTTTTTTTACGAAGAGCTCCGGTGTCCATTTGCAACCGTTATATGGACATGCACTGCTATGCCAAGACCCCCTGTAACTCAGAGAAGCCACGGAGGAATCTGAAACTTCTTCCAGCCCTTAGTCAACATGTAGATAATGAGCGAAAGTTGGCATGATGTTGGTATATGGCTCCACATCTGGGTTGCCTGACTTTGCTGAAATACTACAAATCATCATTGTTCATGACACCTTAGTGTTTGTAGTGAAACTGCAAAGTGCATGGTACTCTGAGCATTTTAGATGTTTCAAGTTGGAGTCCACAAGAGTTGTCAAAGTAATTGAGCAGTCACAACTCACTGACACATACCCATTGGCTACTTATGCAGTGGAAGGCGATCGCATGGTTTCTTTGAAACACCACATCTGCTTGTCAAACTAGGTAAAGTAACCCAAGTCCTTCCTACATGTTTTTCTATTTATTCCTTCAGTTGACGGTTAGAGCTTCACTGTGCAGAAGCAGATGATATTTTAAGATTTTTAACAGAAACTGGAATTTTTGTGGGGAAAAAAAACATCAGACACAAATAATATTATTTTCTGTTTTTGTTGATGTTGCCCAAAAGTGATAATTCTACTTTGAGTTTATTATTGATGTCATAGTGCACACAAGCACCACTCTTTCTTTACAGCCTCAATAATCAACATAAAATGGAATTAGATTTTTTTTTTTTTGACGATTTCCTGTTTTGTAAAAATATTAATTTTTTATTCTTTGTCTGATTTGTGAAGGTCATGTATTAATCAGGGTGTGAAAATATATGATTTGTTTTTTAGTACTTTGTTTATTATTTGTTATCACACCATGTCTTCTTTTTTTCTCTCTTGCAGTTCTGCTTGCCCAAGACTGTGATCATGTCTGCCCCAACTCAACTACGTGTTGTTATTGAAGAGACACAAGTTTACAAGTTAACCCTACCAGATGGAATCCCTAGCACTGTAGACGAACTTTTGGCAGCTGCGCAGAATCATTTTAAACTTGAAGGGAGTTACACGCACATGGACAAAGATTTCGATAATCAATTCTTCACACTAACATCAACCGATGTGGTTCATGACAAGGACACAATCAAACTAGTAGAAACAGAACCATCTGTAATTTTGACATTGACTTCTATCAGTGAGCCTTCAGGTTCCTCCACTCCAGTGCCGCTGGATCAGTCATCTCAAGATGAGAGTTCCTCAGCCAGCTCATCTGACACCATTATTTTACAACCTTCAGCAGAGTATCGATCAGAGCCATGGCCAACCAATTTTGTGATACCCATCTTTTCATATGGTGTCGAAATGATTCTTGAAGCTGGAAATCAAGCTTATGAACGTGATGGCTCACTCCTTCAGGATCCAAGTATCTACTCTGACATTCTAGAGAAACTTGCAGAAGCAATCTACCGCTACCAGGCCTATCCCAGTGCTCTTCAACAACTCGAAGTTGTAGAAGCTCTACTAAACAAACACCCATGCTTGAGGGAGCCTGGAACCTCATATTCAGGCACATATGGGTGGCAGAATCGTCTCAAAATGAAGATGGCCAATTTCCGAAGCAAACTGAAAAGGCGCAATGTCCCTTGTCCCGAGCTTCACATCAACTCCTTGAGAAGGAAGGCCCCTGGCGAGAGATATCCTGCAAAAAAATGCAAGAAACCGAAGAGAGCCGAGGTGAACTTCCTTCCCCCACATCCAAGTGGAGAAAGCAACGACAGTCTGGAGAGGGACAGACAGGAGCTCCTTAACGAGGTTAAGAAGAAAGACAACGCTAAAATAATTAAAGAAAAAATGGCCAACACATTTTCCTATCGAAGACTCGAGGTTGTGAGTGATAGTCCTGCTGCTGCTGACTTCAAAGAGAGATGGCCTGCTTTGTTTTGTGAAGCTGAGGTAGGTGATTCTATAAAGCCTTAAACATTTCACTTGCTTTATTGAGCTGTAACAATAATTAATGAATGAATTTTCTTTTCAAACATGTACATTTATATAAAAATAATATTGATGTACTTGTGAATCTTTTGTCCATTCAGATCAAGGAGGAATTCAGGAGAATAACTACCATTCCCCTGGAGCGAACCTTCATGCACAAACTGGACGAACACACACCAAAACTTATTACCCTGATGAAAGCCAAGGGAGGTGCCGTGGGGATCAAGATGAGGCCGCTCCTGGACAGACTGAGTCAGGTGTGCTTGTTTTGCTTGTTCATAGTATGTTTTACAGGGAGCTGGACCTACTTTTTTTCTCACTCACAGACACATACAGTATACACATATACAGCACAAGCCTCACACTTGGTAGATTCCATGCCCTTGCACGCTCTGGGTCCATGCACTTAAAACACAAGAGCAAATATATGCACTTGTGTTTTCACTTGACAGTTCATTGTGTATGTATAATGGTTATGTTCATGTTCTTAATCTGTTCACAGAAACAGAGCATTGAGATGAGACGTGAAACCGTTATCCGCAGCCTTATACTGTACCTTGGCGAGAAGGAAGAGGAACTTTTTGAAGACTGCTTGGTATAGCATTATTTTAATCATTTAAAAATATTTTTAATGACACAGGTTAATTTAATGTTAAAGTTAAGAGGAAAGCAGACAAAGGAACATATATTCTTGTGTTCATTCTTCCCTGATAATGAAGTCACTTTGAATGATTCATGCAGTTCTATTATTTGTTTCTCAATAACATTCTTCTTTTTTGTTGTATATTGTTTGCAGGAGGACAGCCGGAGTGATGTCAGTAACCACATCCTCAAAATACTCGTCGTCCACGGTGCTGATGAGGATCCAGTCGATGTCTCCATCCTTGTCGAAGGCCATGAGATTTTGCCAGGGTGCAACAGTACTGCGAAAGCTTGCTCACTGCTCATGGGACTGATTTATGCCCTGAACTTGGCATACCCTCCCACTTTGCGCTACACTTTTGAAGTCTTCCAAAAACTCTTGCTGGAGCTGGATGGATTCAAACTGTCCCCAAAAGTAAACACCTTGAAGTTGAAGTTGCTTTCCTAAATGCATGTCATGACTTTGTCATCCTAGAGGAGGAAAATGACATAATTCATGGACCCTTGTTGAGGACGTAGCATCATGCATGGACTCTTGTGAAGAAATGCCAAGAATTAGCACTGAGTTCCAGTTCATCTTGGTTTACTAGTGGGTTGCCTGTCATAAATGTTTTTTCATTTTTTGTCAAATAAGGTATCTGTTAATTACAGTAAAGATTGTATTCTTCATCAAGAATGGTTAGACACCTTAAGCTGTTTATTTTTAGTTGATTCTGTTGATTTTATTTCATTAATGTTTTAATTGCATTCTTAAAAGTGCACTCGTCAGAGGACTGGTTTAAATGTTGAAATTGCACTGTTTCAGTGTGAAGATTTTAATTGCATATTTGAGAAGTGACTATGTTACCAGATCTATGTTGGATGTGGTGTATAATGTGTAATACTGTGTATTTGTTGTTTACCAGTCATACCAACCTTTGGATATTTTCTTTAAAAAATATACTTAGTCTTACTTTAAATACCTTTTGCTGGAGATACATCTTTAATTTACTGTACAAATTCTAATGCAGTACAATATAATGCACTTTTACTATTGTACAGTACATTCTGTTTTTTCCCCCATTTAAATAGGGGTATACATAATCCATACACCACTGCTCAAAGTTTAAGAGGCGGTTTCTGTCCTGACCCTCTCCCAGAAGTTGTTTTGAGCATGTTTGTGTGTGTTAAACGTTCTTGAATATCTGAGTATTATATTTCTGTAATGAATGTAGAAACTCTGTTTCAGAGGGTTGTAAGGTTTTCACTGCATATTTGAAAAGCACTATTCCAGATCTGTACTGCATGTACAAAAGTATTGGGACATCTACACAATCTAATGCAATATTTATTTCCAGTACAACCCAATAGTGTAAATTGGATGCAGTGTATACTGTGTAATACTGTCTGTTTGTTGTTTTTATGTCAGTCATGCCAATGTTAAATTTATGGCTGCCCCATAAAAGATTGGGCAATTCAATCCACAATAGTAGTGGATTTACTTTGACAGTTCTTGTTTGTTAAACTGTTTAAAATTGAAAATAAACTGTTTAATTGCATTGTAATTTAGTTGTGTGATATGTGATACATATATATTAAATGCATAGAGTATTGGTTAAATTTATTTGGTAACATTTATCAAAAGAAAACTGGCAATGATTACCTAATTTTAGTGAGTAATGTAACGTAATGCAACCAAGTAAATTAAAATGTCAAGCACAAGAAAATAATTAAAATCTACTAAATTACTTCATAACAGCAAATACTACAGATATATAAAATTTACTTAAAATTTTGAGTAAAATGATGTTCCTGCCTATGAAAAACAAGTAGACTTTACTTAATTTGTTTAAATAAATATAACTTAAAACTTGGATGTAATTAAGTAGTAACTGTTACTTAATATCTTCACAACTGTTATGTTTTATGGTAAGTAGAATTTACTTGATACTGGCAAGTGAGTGTTACTTGATATTGCAGCATTAAATTTTACTTAAATCATTTGCGTGCAAATACTTACAATAATTTTTTTAAGTAAATCTTATGAGTCATTTTTTTCAGTGTGAGGGTGAGTAGATAATGAGCGAAATATCATTCTAGGGTGAACTATCCCTTTAAAGAAATATCCACGTGCCCTGACAAGCAGCGGGGGTCATATCCCGTACATATGGAATATGTAACTGAGTGGAGAGATAGTCTCTCACTCAGAGAACCAAGGTTACAATGTAACCATACAATCCATCACATCTGTCCTTTCAGCACAGTTTATTCACTACTGTTATTAGCTGCTCCATCAGAGCACAGCAGCTTTCAGGATAAAAGCTTTGGACATATTTATCACAAATATACTTGTCAGCACCAAAATCAGAGAAAAATACAAAGGATGCCCATTGAGGCACTTTTGTGGACACTGGTGTAGTCTGTACGAAACCAAAAAACAATTGTAGAAACAGCTTATTCAATTTAAGTCATAAATATTTTCTCAGTATTCCCTGAGGCCACCGTTACCTTGGACCAAAAAGCTCTTTTTAGGTGTTGTGGAGATATTGTGTTCACAAGGCTAAAATTGTGTTTTGTGAGGTCACCACACCCTTGACCTTTGACCTCAAATCTGTTTAGTTCATCCTTAATCCAAGTGGAGATTTGTGCCAAATTTAAAGTTTCTTCAAGGCACATGGAAGTGTAAAATTTGAATAATTCTCCGTGAAGGGACACACGGTGTTCATGAGAATGGAAAGAAAAACAAAAACAAACCAGCTGTAGCTGTAGCAGGGGCATAAAATAATGTTGTGCAATGTAATTTATCATTTACAGAAACATATGCTCCGCTCGCATATTTTATATTTTTTATATAGTTCAACAAATTAGATTCATATACACTGCAGAAAATTGACAAATGATGGCTTGCATAGCTGAATTTAATTTGAGGATGCAAGGATACAATTTTAAATTCATGACATAGACATTAGAAATTAGATTAGAAACCACTAAGGATGAACAAGGAGTGGATTTATGTTTTTCAGATCGTTACACCATAGAAAATCAAGAAATGCCTCAAAGACGTGACAACACTTTCTCAACACAGAATATGACATATGGCATCTTTTAAGCTGTATAGTAGGTACTTACATACAAAATTGTACAACAGAAAAAAAAACAAAAAAACTTCAAATTCCAGTCAGGATTCATGCTTTGAGATTACTCACAAATGGTTTAGATGTTTTAGGTTAGTGAGTGATGTGTTGATTGATGGTCCAGTGTTTGTTCTTATCCCTCCACAATGTTGATCACTACATGTGCACTTTTTCACTCATTAAAGGGTATTTCGGGTCTTTTGATATGAATCTATATGGCATCCCCATCACCAGTTACGTGCTGTGACAGTGACTTTCCCCGGACTGCGTCCCGTGAGCGGAGTTCCGGCCTGGTTTCGGTGCTGACGAATGTAGTCCGGCTAGTTGGCTGGGGTCATGAAAATAAAGCGTTTTTCTTCTCAAAACAATATGCGTTCAAAAGAGTGATACATTTGCATCACAAAACCGTTGTCCACGAAAGAGTCTGACCTCGCAATCGCTTGGCGCTATTTTCTCTCCCTCCGTATCACTGCGCATTGCCGCCTGTAGACAGCTGTGCGCATTTCCATCAGCTGTTTCACTGAGTTTACTGCTCGGATAGTTCACATAAACATATCTGATTATGACACAAGTGATGAAGCCATCCCTTGTTTTAGCACAGAGCTAAAGGGAGAGCTTTATGAACCTGATGTGATGCTGAACCTCGTCAGATGGAGTTAAAACGAGCAGACAGAGAGAGAGAGAGGAGGGACAGGGAAGTGACAAGCTGAAGCTAGACCACAACTGTAGCTGTGACAGACAGGGTGACCGGGTGATGATCAGTAATGCAGCGCAGTCCGTGATGGAAGATCAGCCCGACAAATGTACACACACTATCAGACAATCAGGACGATTATTTTTTTCTTGCCGTTATAAAATAGCGAGCCTCCACACCAGCTGCGTCCACTGTGCTCTGGCTCAGCTGACCGGTGGTCAGATAGTAGTTAGATCTTCACATGTCGAACTCTTTTAAACAAAGTGCAGCCAAACACCAGGCTAAAGAGAGAGAACTGAGGCTCCTCTGACCGCTGCAGGTGAGCTGCACGTCAGCTGGCTAGAGCGCCGTTCTTTTTTTTTTTCTTTTTTTTCAGCAGCACCGTCCGGTGCAGGTGATGCACGCTATCTGTCTGTGTATGTTTGTCGGTCTGATCTTCCACCGTGAACTGCGCTGCAACGATCACCCACCTCTTTTATATAGGCCTACCTAACAGTCTATGGCTCTAACTCCATCTGACGAAGTTCAGCATCACATCAGGTTCATAAAGCTCTCCCTTTGGCTCTGTGCTAAAACAAGGGATGGCTTCATCACTTGTGTCATAATCAGATATGTTTATGTGAACTATCTGAGCAGTAAACTCAGTGAAACAGCTGATGGAAATGCGCACAGCCGTCTACAGGCGGCAGCGCGCAGTGATATGGAGGGAGAGAAAATAGTGCCAAGCGATTGCGAGGTCAGACTTTTTTGGACAACGGTTTTGTGATGCAAATATATCACTCTTTTGAACGCATATTGTTTTGAGAAGAAAAACGCTTTATTTTCGTGACCCCAGCCAACTAGCCGGACTACATTCGTCAGCACCGAAACCAGACCGGAACTCCGCTCACGGGACGCAGTCCGGGGAAAGTCACTGTCACAGCACGTAACTGGTGATGGGGATGCCATATAGATTAATATCAAAAGACCCGAACTAACCCTTTAACACATGATGAGAATAACAAAACCCCATGACGGAAATGATGGCACTTTCTGTAACTGCTGCTCTACAGAAGCAAAGGGACGCTCACATGAATTGTTTTTGTAGTGGCTCTGTGGGTGGGAAGGCAACTTATTCAAGCACAGATATGTTGCATTACTCTTCAAAAACTCCCAGTCATTTATACGTATTGGTCTGATCTCACAGTAGCCAGCAGCTTTCATTTCCTTTGGCACAAGTACAGTTTTAAAGAAAGATGGCAGGTTTTTACAGCAAAACATATGATTTCCTCTTTGAAACGGGCCATTGAATGAAGTGTCATCATTCTCCTTGAAATGAAATAGATCGCCCCTTAACTTTTCTCTCAGTTTGAGTTTTTCTTTAAATTTAAGCATCAGTATTTTCTCATTTTTACCCAGCATTATGCAGATTTGGCTTCACTATCCACACATTTCATACCACAGCATTTTTTTTAAGACCTTAACCTACAATATGGAGACATAAATAGCCACACAGAAAGTTGTCATCAGAAGTTTAGAGTGTTTTGGGGTGGGCAGGAACTGTCTGGTGCTGCCAAGTCTCCCTTGTTTTCAGAACTCCATGTTGGCAGGTACTGTACTGAAGCACAGAAGCTGGAGATGGAGTCGGCCAAAACATCTCCAGGGCTCAAAACAATTCTAAAGAGAGCTGTTACACAGGCTGCAAATAAATAAGTTGACTGAGAATAAGTGATGTACGTAACAAGGCAATGGGCTGCTTGTGGTGTTGGTACTTACAGTATAGCTACATGGCACCAATATGTGGGGACCAATATGTACCCAGGCCTACACACAGCGTGCCAATGTTCTACTCTGTCTTGTGCCTCAGGTATGACTGTCAATGTAAAAAAAAAAACACCAAATTAATTGTCTGACTAATAGGGGTGTAACGGTATGGGATTTTACAGTACAGTACGGTAACGGTGTTAGTACAGTATACCGCGGTATTTCACGGTGATGGTATTAAAATTAAAGTACATACTTTATGTAAAGTAATACAACTTATATTTGGTTTAAGTGTCAGCTAAATATATTCAGTCACTAAAGTCTCTCTCTCTATACACACACAGAGACATGTGTGTACACACACAGCCTCTATTATGCATCTCTCCGTGCATCTATCTATTATAGTCCATCTTTCTCTCTCTACTTCTTTCCTTCAATCTCTCTCTTTCTTTTGTCTTTTTTTTTCTTTGGCATGACGTCACGTACTGATTAAGTTTGGCTTGTGGCTTCACGGAGCTAACGCTAACACGGACACACACACACACACACACCATGGATCTTTTATAAGATGATGTATCATGACACACACACACACACCGACACGCCTTCGTGTTTTGGAACCTTTATTCATGTGTGTGTGTGTGTGTCTGTGTCTCTGTGTGTGGCCGTGTTAGCGTTAGCTCCGTGTTAGCAGGGCTTAGCAAACACCGCTCTCCGACCACGAGCCAAACTTTTTTTTTTTTCCCCAACAACGTGTTTCTATGGTTTCCTCCGGCTTCAACCAATCACGATTTGTGATTGGTCTGCAAGCGTAGGAACCGGAGCCCGTTGTAAACAAAAGCACATGTGTGTGTGTGTGTGTATGTACACAGTGACATGTGCCTCAGTTCTGGGAGGCACATGTCACTGTGTACACACACACACATACATGTGCTTGGTCATATCCACTTAGATGTTTGTAATGGCTGCTTGGGTTGTGATTAGTCAGTAGGGGTGTAAAGGTATACTGTACTTCGGTATACCACGGTGGTGTAAAGCCACGGTGGTGACACCGTGAGATTTCCAAGCTCACGGTGACGGTAATTAATTTATTGTTTTAATATTATGTGGCGCTGCCGGCGCAACTCCACTTACACGTCGGGAACTCAAAACATTTCACTTCACATTCACATGCAAGTTGGCCAGAAATAGCTCGCTCCTTCGTTGGTTTCTCTTTTTTTTCCCCTCTCTGAAGCTCCCCCACAGTTCTGGGAGGCACATGTCACTGTGTACACACACACACATATGCTTTTGTTGGTAACACTTTACAATAGCCATTGTTTATAAATGGTAAATAGACCATTTATAAATGGTTAATAGACCATTTATAAATGGTAAACAGATCGTTTACTAATGTATAATCATCATTTATAAACAGCATGTAGACCAATTATAAATGGTAAATAGATAAGTTATTAAAGAGCAACTAAACCCCTAAACCACTTTTTTCTGCTGAAAACAAATATATTTGGGTATAAGGTAGTGTTGTCAGTTGATTCTGGTCCAACTTTTGACATTTTAGTCAAAATATTTCAATTTGGTGTATTTTGTAGTAAAAATGCAGAGTGACTGCCCTCTATGGGTTGAAACACGGCTATTACAATCGAATTTTTCTATTGGCTGAGATGGAGGCAGATGACGTTTTGGAGGCAGCTTTCGTCACCGGCCACTAGCTCCCCGGCCAATCAGCACCGGCTGCTGCCTGTCGCTAACGGTTGCTAGGCGCTCTAGCTGCTCTGCTGCGGCTAACGGCTGCTAACAGCTGCCTGAATGGGAATCGTTAGTGTGGCCGCAGCCGGCGCTAACGAGCCGTTAACGAGCTAACGAGCCGGCGGATCGGCTGTAGATGCTGTGTCACGGCTCTGGCGTCCTCTCCTAGTAGTGTCCACGCTACTAGTGCTGAGTCGCTCGTTAGTAGCTCGTTAGCGCTAGCAGAAGTGTCGATGTGTGTTTATTACTTTTTTTTCTCTTTTGTGTGATTTCGCGGGTGTGAATGGGGCGCAGGGGGGAGGGGGGAGGGGGGGATCGGAGAGTGCTCCTGAGTCCCGCCCATAATCAAGGCATTTTTTGAATTTCAAGCTTAGAGCACGTCATCCAAAACTGAGGGGTTTAGTTCCCCTTTAATGTTTAACCATAATTTATAATTGGCAAATAGGTAGTTTATTTATGTAAGTTAATAGTTAATTTACCATTAACAAGCAATTAAATTATGATTAATAATGTTTATTAATTATTAATGGACTATTTATTAAATGTTTATATAAGGTTTAAATGTTGGTTGTAAAACATCTATAAAGATTAAAATGTGTATCAGTAGCACTTTGTAAATGGGTAATATTTGGTTTATAAACCATCTAGAAACATTACTTAGATGGTTATTGTAAAGTTGCAACATATGTTTGTAATACTTTGTAAACGATTAACAATTGGTTTATAAACCACCTATAAACATTACTTGGATGGTTATTGTAAAGTGGCGACTTATGTTCATAATTATTTAAATGATTAATACGTTGTTTGTACTGGAAATCATCAAGTGACATTTATTTGACTTCTTTTAATGGTGATCTATAACGGAGTGATTATTTTTTGCAAAAGAATAGGGTCTGATCATCGTATTGAACACATTTATGAACAGAGTCAATAACATGCAACACTGTACCACAGGCGAAAATGGTGGGATTACAACACAACAATGACAACGTAATTTTAAATTTGATGATTAGGCTACATTTGAATTGATGATACAATATTCAGGCACACTGCACTTTAAAATTAAAGGGATAGTTCATAGGGATAGTTCAAGCTCCCAGTATCTCAGTTCAGTGCTCTGCCTGGGTCTTTTTGGACGAAGAAAAATGAGCTCCGTTCTCAACCGTCATATGGACATGCAGTGCTGCACGGAGCCCCGCTGTAACTCAGAGAAGGCACAGAGGAAACTTCTCCCAGCCCTTAGTCCACAGGGGGAGTAGATAATTAGTGAAATTTGAACTTTGGGTGAACTATCCCTTTAAAGGGACAATGAGGAGTTTCTATTTGGTTATAAAAAAGAATGAAAACATGAGTCTGGCCTGCGCTGGTCAAAGAATTTCACGGTGCATGCGGAGGCTCATAAATGTAGAAAACGCTTCGCTTTTCCAAAACTCCTCATTGTCCCTTTAATTTTAAAGTGCAGTGTGCCTGAATATTGTATCATCAATTCAAATGTAATCATCAAATTTAAAATTACGTTGTCATTGTTGTGTTGTAATCCCACCATTTTCGCCTGTGGTACAGTGTTGCATGTTATTGACTCTGTTCATAAATGTGTTCAATACGATGATCAGACCCTATTCTTTTGCAAAAAATAATCACTCTGTTATAGATCACCATTAAAAGAAGTCAAATAAATGTCACTTGATGATTTCCAGTACAAACAACGTATTAATCATTTAAATAATTATGAACATAAGTCGCCACTTTACAATAACCATCTAAGTAATGTTTATAGGTGGTTTATAAACCAATTGTTAATCGTTTACAAAGTATTACAAACATATGTTGCAACTTTACAATAACCATCTAAGTAATGTTTCTAGATGGTTTATAAACCAAATATTACCCATTTACAAAGTGCCACTGATACACATTTTAATCTTTATAGATGTTTTACAACCAACATTTAAACCTTATATAAACATTTAATAAATAGTCCATTAATAATTAATAAACATTATTAATCATAATTTAATTGCTTGTTAATGGTTAATTAACTATTAACTTACATAAATAAACTACCTATTTGCCAATTATAAATTATGGTTAAACATTAATAACTTATCTATTTACCATTTATAATTGGTCTACATGCTGTTTATAAATGATGATTATACATTAGTAAACGATCTGTTTACCATTTATAAATGGGTAACCATTTATAAATGGTCTATTTACCATTTATAAACAATGGTTATTGTAAAGTGTTACCCTTTTGTTTACAACGGGCTCCGGTGCCTACGCTTGCAGACCAATCACCAAACTGTGACCTATGCAAATTCTGTGTTAGAAACTGTAAACTGTCTTGTATGTAACAACATCTATTGCACGTCTGTCCGTCCTGGGTGAGGGATCCCTCCTCTGTTGCTCACCCTGAGGTTTCTCCAAAGTTTTCCATGGAGTTTTTCCTCAGTCGATGTGAGGGTCTAAAGACAGAGGATGTTGTTACGATGCCATGTAAAACCCTTTGAGACAAACTGTTTGTCTTTGGCAAGGCAAGGCAATTTTATTTGTATAGCCCGTTTTTTTACAAACAGTTTTACAAACAGTTTTACAAATGATGGCAAGACTTTGACAAGAGTCATTTTGCGTGTTGCCTCACAGAGACCACTGAGCTGACAAACTGGTGGAGGTTGACTGACTACAGAACAGACAGACAAGTTTTCTTGTCTGTCCTCTGTAAGTTGACCAAAGAGTCGAGAGACTGTGCAAAGACAGAGAGGAAGAGGAAGGCCAAAGAAAAGAAAAGAAGTGAGCGGCAGCAGCAGCATCCATCTGACTCCACCAGTGAAGCACCTCAGAGTATGAAGAGATGATCCAACAGCTCTCATGAACAAACGAGGACATCCAGCAGTTCCTGGAGAACCTCCAGCTCTTTGGTGCTTCACAGACATTTAACCTGCTGCAGTCTTTGACCAGTCAACTTTGAACTCCCAGACCTGAAGTGAGCTCTTGTGAATGTGACCCACTGTGTTTGTGTCCTGCGTCTATAGGGGTAGGTGTAGAGATCAGTCACAGTCAGTCTCAGTGTCTGGTCAGGCTGGTGAGGCCCTAAGTTGCGTCCTGCAACAGGGCCCATGTTATCTTCCATTCTAGGAGAGGAGAAGAATAGACACAAGGAGGAAGCACAAAGAAGAACACACAGTGGGGGAAAAACGTCATTAACATTTGAATGAGCAACCTGCAATGATAGAATATAATGAAATGCACAAAATTACACAATAACATGTTAAAAATTCATGAGCGGGGGGCGCTAGTGAGCAGGCTATGGAGTAGACGTGTTTGTCGGAGCTCTCCAGAACTTTCTTCTCTAAAAACGTTAAAATAGCA
Source organism: Trachurus japonicus (assembly GCF_045865225.1). Lineage (NCBI taxonomy): Eukaryota > Metazoa > Chordata > Actinopteri > Carangiformes > Carangidae > Trachurus > Trachurus japonicus. Next base: position 21,225,486 of record NC_140918.1, on the reverse strand, counting down.
CAAAATTGATTTATTTTTATTTTTATTTCATTCCATTTACATCCAGTTATACGTCTCTAAAACATTTGTGTGAGAAGACATGGCTAGTAAAGCACAAAAGAACCGTAACACCGCCTCATCTGCACCGAGGCCTACTACCCCGAGACCCAGTACCCCGTGGCCCAGTGCCCCGAGTTCATCCCCGAGGGGACATGAGAGCCCGACCCCCGCCGACATGACCTCAGTGCTAGCGACCGAGACCTTCAGGCGGGAGCTGCTCACATCGCTACGTGAAGACATCGGTCATGTTATCAAGCTGGAGATCAGAGAGGTGCTGGAGAGGGAGATGGCGGGGCTTCGAGGAGACATAAATACGGTAAAAAACGAACTACAATCCTACCAGAGTTCAGTTGCTAAGGAGCTAACCTCGCTAAAAGACACTACGTCTGAAGTGGAGAAGAGCCTGTCCTCCTGCACAGATGATGTTGCAGAGTTACAGCGTGAGGTTAAACATCTCCAGAAGCAAGCGGAAACATTGCAAAATAAATGTGAGGACTTAGAAGCCAGATCAAGGAGAAACAATGTCAGGATTGTTGGGGTACCGGAGAGCCAGAGCAGCTCTGCCACCGCTGTTTCAGTGCTTCTACAGAAAGCATTTGACCTCGAGGAGGCCCCGGTACTGGATAGATCTCATCGTTCACTACAGCCAGCGCCAAGACGGGGAGACCAGCCGCGCGTCATTGTGGCTCGCCTACACTACTTCCAGGACTGTGTCAACATCCTTCGCCAGGCCAGGACGAGGCAGCAGATCAAGGTGGACGAGATGACCATCTCTGTCTACCCAGATTACACTACACAGGTGGCCAGAGCTCGGGCAGGTTACAACACGGTGAGGCAACAACTCCGAGGGCGTGAAGGAGTTAAGTATGGCATCCTCTACCCGGCTCGCTTCAGGATCACCCATAACAGCCAGGAGCGGATCTTCTCCACACCAGAAGAAGCGCAGGCTTACATCTCGAAGAATATCCCCACACAAGGGGCTTCTCACAGTGAGTGACTGTTATGACAAGGAATACTCTGGAGTCATAGAGTGAATTTATTAGAACTATACGGGTATTGTTCTCAGTCTGCTGAAAAGCTAAACTTTATCTTGAATTTATAGTTCTACCACCAGCTTTGTTGTCATATAGGCACATCCTCAAAATTATGCAGCCAATTATCATAGCATTGGCCTTTTTTTTCCTTCTTTCTTTCAATTTTCTCTTTATTTCACATGTGCCACTGCACTCTAAAACAAATTAGGCTGTGTGTGAATGGGTGGACATACATACACACATATGAGGATGTGGAGGAGAGAGGACTTATACCCACATTATGATGTAATATTGTTTTATTTTATTTTATTGCCACATCGGTTATTATTACCATTTACCCAATATGTAATTGTTTTTGCCAGACCACTCAAAACAATCTGTTTATTTAATTATTTTACTCTTCTTTTCTATTTAGATAGATAGATAGATAGATAGATAGATAGATAGTACTTTATTGATCCCTTTGGAGGTTACCCTCAGGGAAATTGAGGTTCCAGCAGCAGCACAGCACCGATCATACATTAAAAAGGCATTTACCAATCTTATTTACCTACATTCATGGTTTGTTTACTTTAAATACTACTGAGTGCTACAATCACTGCTTTTCTGTTCTGGGGCTCTTAGTGGAGTGTTTAGTGTTAACCCAGTATACTTATGAGGGGACTCAGCCTAGGTTTAGGAGAGGCTAGAGCGACCTGGGTGTTCGTACAGGTCAGCTTAGGGTTTCAAGGCCTTTTTATTATTTTTGGTTTCACCTTCTTGTCTAATGAGAAATACTCACATGCTTGTACGTTTTTCACAACAACCATTATTGTAACGGGGGCATGCATTTTTCTTGAGCTAGTCCAGCTGGCCACACAGCTATGCATCCGCACATCATATAAAGATAACAACAATAAACTCTCAGGACCTAGGCTCAACAAGATTAATTAGTTGGAATATCAAAGGGATCCAACATCCTATCAAGCGCAATAGGGTTTTCGCACGCCTGAAATTATTAGGTTCAGACATCATGTACCTCCAAGAGACACACCTCCGAAATAATGAATATGATAAATTGAAGAAAAACTGGATTGGGCAGGTATTTCATTCAGATTATGGTGACAGATCTAGAGGGGCTGCAATACTGATTACACTGTAATAAATAATTCAAGAGCCCAGTAAATGTAACATTAATATATAAGTATGCATGCTTAATAAAAATGCTAAATATCATCATGAGTATTTGATTTGACTAAATCAAATTCATTAGTAAAAATCCAACAGGAATCTTTGTGTGAAATATCCATACTAAAATTAAGTTTATGTCTTTAAAATAAATTAGTATTTGACTCACAGATTACATTATTTAAATATTTGTAATAATAAATAGTATGTTTCAACAAGATTTTTGAGAATGCACTACAAATATCAATTAGCTTTAAGTACGTGTAATAATCAAACAAGTCAACTCAATTTTATTGGACAGTAACTTAACAACTTAAAAAAATCAAGTAAGCGGAACGGACTACGTCATTCCCTGACGGTTGGGACAGAAAGGTGGAGGCAGGCATGGCGGAGCATGTGGCTGACGGGCTGGCGGGCACAGACGCGCAGGAAGAAGTTTTCACCAGGGGGTGCGGGTGGGGGGGGGGGGGGTTCTGTACCCCCCCCCCCCGCCGCACCGTAACACCGCACCTGACAACGTCTCCCAGACAGTAGGCTGCCGTTCTCAAACAGACTCTGGTCTTTAGTGGACCGGTTCTGGCTCCAAATACCCGACCAGGTCCGACCAGTGTTGAAGCCTAGACCCTGGACCCCATGCGGTCGGACTGACGAGCATTATTTGTTTTTATTAATTCTGCGCCGGACCACGGCAAAAAAAAAAAGAAGCCCGTAGTTGTGTTCAGACGTGACAGGTGGGGCACGACAAGCTGGTGATCAGCTGTGGTCACTGAATTGTTAGACTACATTCACTACAGTAGGTCATTTCAATTTACGCATCTGTGTTTTTTCCTTTTTATTTTTATTTTTTATAACATATGCGCATCGAGAGTGAGTGAGTGAGCAAGCGCCAGAGAAACAGCGGGTGCGCACCAGATGATTTCCAACCGGCAAAAACTGAAATGAGACGGTTAAAGAGAGGAAAAACACAGAATATAGGCTTATATGTCCAAGAGACTTTGTCCCGTCGTTAAGACGTGAGGGAGGGAGGACCCAGATGAGGAAACTGTCACTGTCAGCTGCACATCTGTCAGCAGCTGCTCCAAACACTCGTTACAAACTTTATTTTGAAGGGACAGATTAGATTAGATGTTGATTTTGTTAACAGTGACTTTGTTGCACCCAAACATATCGGGTGCTGTCTTATCCGGTACAATCGACCTCCTCCCTCCCCACCAGCCCCCCTCAAGAGACCCCTCTCGCCCCCCTCCCCACGGTGCAGCTTGAAAACTCCTCTTTCTCCAAAGGGGGAGATGACAGATAGAGTCTTAGAACTACTGTAGCCTAATCAAAGCTATATTGTTGCGAGTTGGCTCCGGCAGAAGCTCTGCGCCCGTATGCTTCGGCTGCCTATAGTTTATCAACGTTTTTTCGTCATTCTTCATTAGGATAATGTTAAGTTAATTTTGTGGTGGGGACACAATTGTTAACAAAAAGTGGTTCATCTCAAGTATGGCTTACAATGTTGTGGAACAGAAACAGCAACCACAAATATTTATAATCTATCATTTTATTGTCATCGCAATTTTTCAACTTTCGCCACCAGGGGGTGCTGCAGCCCCTGCCGCACCCCCACTTCCGGCGCCCCTGGGCGGGCACAGCGGATTGACTTGAATATCAACTTGACCTGACGGTAAGTAGCTGATTTTGAACAAATTTATTTTTTAGGATAACATTCCTTAGCATGAAATATCAGTTTACAAACATTACTATCGCGACGAAGCCATTCCTCACCAAAGCTAATTGGCCTTGTTAGCATCTGAATGTCTGGGCCTTAGCATCCTACTATTTTAAGTGAGCCATGGGTTTATTTGAAACACTGTGTAACTTAGCTTGAACATGTTGTGGCTGCATATTTTAAGGTGGAGTCAGGTTTGGCAATACAATGTGTTAAAACTTTTCTCCGTGCTAAGTTAGCCATAGCACCCGTTAATAACCTCGGAAAGATGCTTCACTCGGACTCGCTTTGTAGTTCGGTTTCAGACCACGTGAACGTAAGTTCTCAAGGCGCCAGACCAACTCGGCCTGACCCACGGGTTATGGCTAGACAAGCCCCCGGTCACCGCCACTTTATTTATTTATTTATTTTTTTACCTCCACCTCTCTCTCTACGGCTGTGTGCCGCGTCAACCAGCACCGAAAACAGCGGGTGTACAAGCTCAGAATGCACGCTGCATTTTTTTCCCCCGAGTTCGGCTGGAGGTGAATGTCGGTCTGCTTGAGATATCCGCGGGTTTGGCTGTGTTTTGAGCTGCTCTAACTGTCGGCCTGGTTCACCTGGGTGAGGTGGTCTCGGTCGAAGCGGTGTGTACGGGTTTTGTTGTGAGTTTTTAGCCGCAAACTATCTGAAATGTGGTCCATGTATGAATTCTAACTGTGGACGCCTCCCTCCCATGACGTCTCGGCTCTCGTCTCCTTTTCTCTGTTTTTAATTTCATAATGCTTAAAAGGCATAAATGGAAAGGAAAATATGTTTCTATGGTGTAAATAATAGGATTAAAAAAATTAAGTTATAAGTAATTAAGATTAAACATGACGAAGGAAACGGCAAAAGATAAGTTGCTACATGTGCTGTGCTTGTTTATCGTCGTTGTCTCAAATGTTACTGAACGTCTCAGGCTGGGCTCTTATTAATTTTCCGTGCTGGTCTCCTCTGTCTGTCTCACTCACATGAGCCAGTGTGTGTGTGTGTGTGTGTGTGTGTGTGTGTGTGTGTGTATCTCTCGTAGGCTTATTTTAAAAGTTCACAGTGGCAATTCATAGTGGCTTGTATGTTTGGTGGTTATGGAAAAAAATGCCATGAGTTTAAGAGTTTTTCATGCATTCAACATATTTTCAAAATCTGCTTTTCAGCATGGGAAACAACCGTTGAGGAAGAGTAGAGAGGTAAGTTGTTTGGATTTAATAGTAGCAAAGCACACCGTATATTTATTCTAAGTTATGTTATAAATTTTGTGGGAATATTGACTATATACATCAACTTGCTGTAGCAGGTAACAGAGATTTTTATTGTGGTCACATTTTTTCTTTTTCTTTATGTTACAGAATCAGCGTGGGAGCCACAGAAGTGCACATATCAAGGAGAAAGATACTGTAGAGGGAGGACGAACAGCAGCAGGCCACACTAGAACCCAGATCACCACCACCACCTTGTTGCATGATCATTGCCCTGTGAGCTGCTGGTGCTCCCTATAAACCCACAGTAAGGTAACGGTGTATGGAATGGCAGTGCAAGCTCTGCACATTTGTGGCATCATCGAAGGGGGGACTTCTTAAACACTATCGACTGAAACATGGACATTTTGGTCGTGGACATTATCTGCCTTGTATTCATTTGAACTGTCCATGTTCCTTTAAAACTTGGGGTGGCTTGCGTACACACTTGTATAGATCTCACAAATCAGAGGAAACTGAAAATCAACAAGATGCGATAGCTTTCAAATGTAAAATTTGTGACTCATGCTTTCCAGATACTAAAGATTATTTTCAACACATTAACTCTCATCTTAAAAGACTAGAAACAGTAGAGTGTGTGTTTGATGGCTGCGAGTTCAAAACAAACATATATGGCACTTATGCTACTCATAGAAGTCGAAACCACCAATCTTACTCATGTGATGACTTAAAGGCTGATGTCATTGTAAAAATTCCAATTTCTACCAGTGTTCAACAGAATGAAAGCCATTTTTCATCACTGGAATCAACTGATGATGTGGAGTTGGAAACTACTGTAGATTCAGATTGTGAAGGACATACAAATGCATATGTGGAAATAATTGGTTCTCTCTTGTTAAAGCTAGAAAGCATTTATAATGTCACAGGTAAATGTTTAGATGACTTGGTGGAACAGCTCCAGTTTATTTGAAAAAACATAAAGTGACAGCCTTCTATTGGGTACTTGCAGATGTGCCCTCAGAATTGAGATCCCAATTAACATCAATTAATTTGGCACTACTTTGCAAAGCTAATGATGTTAAGAAATGTGGCTATGAAACTGTCCTGGAGCCTCTCTTGAAGGACCTTATTATATTAGAGGAAGAAGGCATTTTTTTCCCTGCCATTGGCAAAAATATCAGAGGAACAGTTTTTTGTGTTTCAGCGGATAATCTGGGTGCTCATGCTTTGAGTGGTCTGGTGGAAAGTTTTACTGGGCATTACATATGTATTGGGGACCATTCAGACTACCAGCAAAAAGAGGTGCATTCTGGATTTTTTCCACCAAGAACAAGGGAGAATTATGCATCACATGTTCAATCTGTAAAGGAAAACCCTGATCTGGTACATTGTTATGGTGTAAAGAAGGTTTGTCCCTTAACAGAAAAATTGAAGCATTTCTATTTTGTGACAGGGTACCCCCCAGATGTGCTCCACGACCTCTTAGAAGGTGTAATACCATTGGATTTAGCACTATGTCTTAACCTGTTTGTAAAAAAGCAGTATTTCACTCTGTTACAACTGAACAATTTAATTGCAGAGTTTCCATATAATTGGACCGACAAAACTGACCGCCCTCAACCAATCCCACTAAATCTTTCTTCTCGCAGATCTATCGGCGGAAACGCACACGAGAATTGGACACTACTGAGATTGTTACCATTCATAATTGGTACAAAGGTGCCATTAACTGAACCCGCGTGGCAAGTTCTCATGACCTTAAAAGACATTACTGAACTCGTGGTTTCCCGTTTTTACCGAGGACAGCATTAGTTATCTCGATAAATTGATTTCTGAACATCGCCATAAACTGTTAGAAGTGTTTCCTGACTTTAAGTTAACTCCAAAGTTCCATTTCTTAGAACATTATCCGGACATGATAAAATGCTTTGGACCTTTGGTTTGTGTCTGGACGAAGCGCTTCGAAGCGAAGCATAGTTTTTTCAAGCGTACTGTTAGACACACCAACAGTTTCAGAAACATTCTACTCACTCTCACCACAAAGCACCAAATGATGCTGGCTTATCATTTACATGCTGATGCTTTGAAACCTGCATTATGTGTGAGTAAAGTAACTAGTATTCCATTGGCATTGCTGCATTAAGAGATACAGGAGTCTTTTAAAAAAGCATATCCAACACAAACCACAGTGGAGCTGACAAGTGCACTGTCATATCATGGAACCAGATATGCAGTTGGTATGATTTTGCCCCATGGATCTACCGGTGGTCTACCCAATTTTGTGGAGATTTCACAAATTGTGATTGTGGGCAGTGATCTAAACTTCATTGTTAAGTTGCTCAACAGCTGGTATTATGAGCATTTTAGGGGGTTTGTTTTGGAGCACTCTGGGAAGGTGACCCTGCTGGGCATAGAGCAACTTAGTGATACATACCCGCTGACACCATACTGTGTGGGAGGGAAATGTATGGTCAGTTTAAAACGACATGTTATTGTCCAGTATTAGGTGAGTTAAAAGCCTTACCTGTATTTGTTTTTGTACAGATGGACCCTATTGTTGTGAAGGTGATTATTGATCATCATAGTGAGAAGCTCACACTGTCACAAGGGATTCCAGATACAGTGGAGCAATTGCATACGACTGTGAAGGACACTTTTCAGATTCATGAAGAATTCACTCTTCATTACCTTGATGAGGACTTTGGAGATTTCTTCACAATTCATTCTACTAACGAAGTTAAACATAAGGGGACAATCAAAGTAGTTGTCATTCCTTCCATAGTGCTCACAATATCATCACCAGAGACTGAAAATGTGACAGATGTAAGTGATGTGAGTGACACTTCCAGCTTTACTTCAAAAACGTTGCCTTCACAGTCATCCTCTAGTTCTGTAGACTACCAGTCAGATGGCACATCATCAGTGTCATCACAAGATACTATCTTGTTGAGCCCTGAAAGGGCATTGTGGCCAAGTGAAGTTGAGATTCCACTTTTTTAGTTGCAACAGAGGCAGTACTCAGGAATGCAAATGAACTGTTTTTGAAAGATGGCACTGTCCTCAACAACACCCGGGTCAAGTCTGAAATAATGGAAAGGCTGGCAGATTACATGTACAGTTACACTGCCTATCCCACAGGCCTTCAGGTTGGACAGGTTGCAGAAGCCTTAGTCCAAAAACACCCATGTCTAACAGAACCCGGAAGTCGCAATGGGTGGATTGTACAAAATGTACAAATGCAATTCTCTTAAAAACAAGCGTCCTGGTGAGAGGAAACCAGCCCAAAATGTAAAAAAGGCACGCAAAGGGGAAGTGATGTATCTCCCACATTATCCCTCAGGAGAAAGCACTGAACAACAAGAGGAACAGCGGCTCACAATCCTGTCCGAATTAAAGAAGAGAGAGAGGGCGACCGTCAGTGAATTGATGTCCAACACTTTTGCTCATAGAAGACAGGATGTTGTCACTCTTCAACTGAGCATCAGAGAGATCAAAGAAAGGTGGCCGGCCTTGTTTGACATGTCACAGGTGAGATTAAAAATCTCTACAGTTTTATGCAAATGCACCTTGGGCAGCTTGTTTAAACCCTAATCTGTAAATTGGGCCTTGTGCTTTTGTTTTGTCTTTTTTCAGGTCAACGCTGAGTTCAATTGAATTACCACTATAAAGCTTGAGGCCAAATTCATGTTCAAGTTGGACCACTACACCCTGTAATAGCATTTTTACCTGCTTTGTGAGATACTTTCTATGGTAATTATATAATCAAGTTCTTTTGCATTTAAACCACCTAAGACACCTAACCTTCTGCTTTCCCAGACTTCCTTCTGTAATTTGTGAATTCAAATTCCTTTACACTTAACCATCTGTGATGCCCAACTTCCCACTTCCTAATTCACACTCAAACCCCTTTGTATTTTAATTGTATGTCTTGACTCCATACCTCGGGAAACCGGTAACGATACCTTCAAAGACAAAGGTGTGAAAAGACAATCAGGGAAGGGGCCGGCTAAAGAACACAAACACACCCCAGAGGTGGACCTTCCTTTAGCTATAAGTGTATAGGCTTTTCCCATGTTCGGGGTCATTCTTCATCTTGAACCACTCGCATGTTGATTGACCTTTTCTTTGCAAAGGAAATAAAAGTTTGTCGGCCGGCAAGTCTCTATTTCATTCTTCACCAGCAACAGAGAATTTCCACGACAATTTGGGGGCTCGGTCCGGGATCCCTCGGGCAATCGTCTGGGACGGAACGCGGCCAGGGACAGGCCAATCCTGGGAGAGAAAAACCTTCCAGTCTCCAAACCTCAAATATTCTTCTGAGAGGGAGGACTGACCGCGGACGCCCCAGATCGTTGCCGCTGGGATTCCAAGAACATAATTCTACGAAATTCATCTGGTGAGCACTGAAATATTGACATTTAAATTTACTTTCTTTAAAATTGGGTTTAATTTGACATAATATTTCTAATTTTCACTTTATCCACAATTGTGTCTAATCGGTGACCCAAGGTTACTTTTTTAATTGCTGATATAGCATAAATTAAGGGGTTTCGCTTTTATCACTTGTGCGGGCTATACAATATTTTATTATATTGATATACATAACGAAGTGGTCCTTACAGAGACGTCTGTATTGAGTGTTTATCGTGCACGAGCTCCACTGGTATGGGGAGTAAAGTCTCGGTTGAGACAGGGCCTCCGGAGAGTCCGGTTGTGGATATCATGAGAAAGAAATATGGGGATAAAACTTTAAAATATTTAAATGTCTGGACAGCTGAGTTTGGATTCCCAATAGGGGGATCTCTCAGTTTGAAAAATATATCGCTATTAGAGGAAAAACTAAAGAAAAAAGAACAAGATATGAGAAGGAAAAAGAAATTATCTGTAAAAAAATTAGAAACTATAGAAGATCAAAGAGAATGTTTACAGACTTGGAAAATGGAAGCAGATGCAAAAAATAGGAGAATAATGCAAAAACAACTTCCTTTTCCACACGAAAGAACTGAAACCAATGAAAAGCAAGATTTACACACAAAAAGAACACCAGACTCGCAGATTTCTTCTTCTCTGTTTTCACAGTTGGCGGCTTTGAAGCTGGATCCTGACCTCGACGGCAACCCACCCCCCCATCCTTCAGCTCCGCCACCATACAACTCTATGACAACCAACGAGAGAAAAGAAACAGAGGCCTTCAACATGACACAACAAACAAATTCGGGAGAAGCTCATCCTGATGCGCCTGTTCAAACAACAAATTCTTCGGACAAACCACCTTCTCCAATCGCACATAGACTACGCCACCCCAATCAAGATGCAGCCTTCAACATGCCAATGGTTGAGGTCTCTGGACCAGAAGGAGCAACACTGGTTTTCCGTGCATGGACTTCTGCTGACATCACAGCAGCTTCTCAACACCTGCCCAATCCCACAGCATCAGGTAAAATATTTGCTGAGCAATTCCTCACATTTTGCCAGGAGTTTAAACCAACCACAAACGAACTAAAAAGACTCTTAATCACCAAAATGAAACCAACAGATTGGCAAAAGATAGCAGGAAAGTTTCCACAAATTGACATCCGTTGTAAACACATCACATGGGAAAATGAACATAATTATCATTATAGAGATATTGTCCGTGATCTCTGTAATGCATTCATCCAAGCTTTTCCTATAAAAGTTAACATGGAGAAAATCACCGCCTGTAAGCAAAAATATGGTGAAAACCCAGATGAATATCTCACTCGCCTGACACAGATATTCAACACCTACAGTGGCCTTCAACTACCTGATGAAACAAACACTACTCCAGATGTGGGAGAAATCCATCTCTGCAGTTCTTTCTTGAATGGACTAAAACCAGAAATTGCCTCAGCTCTTAAAAACTCCTGCATTGGTTGGAATGATGCACGCCTGTCAGAACTACGCAGACACGCCATACATGCTTATGAACAAATACTCTCTAAGAAAAAGAAGAAAGAAGAGACAACACAAAAGGAACTTCACATGGCAGCAATGACCATGTATAACACAGTCTGAGACTACAGACAACCACACCATGGACACAAACAACAAAAACATAGCCGAGACAAGAAGTGGGAAAACAGTGCTAACAGATTTCCAAGAAGAATTCCCAATGATGTCTGTTACCGCTGTGGCCAAACTGGACATTGGAAACGTGACTGTCCCACATTAACATCACAAATTCCAGAGAACACATCAGATTGACGATGGCAGGGGGTTGTCAGAGAGAGATGGAATCCTGCTGACGAGCTCAACCAACCTGTGAATCCAAAAGGAGGTACTGCACCACACTCACACATACATACTGAACATATTGACAAAGAACCTATTAAGAGTTCAGACGAAATTGCTTTAACATATGTTCAATACACTTCTGATCATTTCAAAAGGTTTCCCAAACATACATTGACCATTGCTGAACAAAATGTTGTATTCTTAGTTGATTCAGGAGCTACACATTCTGTAATAAGAGCTCTAGAATTCACTACAAAACCAAAACTTAGTGGAAATCATGTGTATTCTGTTGGTTCATCAGGTCAAACAATCAGAGAGAACATTACTGAGAACATTACTGAACATTAGTGTCTTTCACACTCCTTTGTTCACCAAAGTTCAGATTTGCTCTATGCATATCAATGGAAATTGCAGGAACTAACAGTCGCTTCTGAACTACTCACAGAAGCTAAAAAGACAGTTTTAACAACTGCAACTGATTTCATGACACCAGAGGATTTGCATTGTATCTCTCACGTGTCCCCAGAACCTGATGAGCCATTTGAGGAAAGCTGGCAGAGAGAGAGATTTGACAAGCTTAAACTATCACACATATATTGGACACAACACAGATGTGCTATATCAATCTCTCTCACATCAGCTCAATCAAACATGTATACCATAACTGATTCAGTCCCACACATAGCACTTGCAAAACACACATCAGATAACTGGGAAGATTTGGGTCCATTCATAAAATCATGTCAGCGCGCAGCCGATTGGCAAAAGACACGTGATCAATCAATTTTTTTTTCACCAACATTGCAGTGTTATTGTAAAGGTTTAACATCTGTTGTGCACACTACAAAAACAATCCAGCTGGTACCTGAAAGCACTTCTAAATCTTTTTCTTTTTTGTCTGAGGAACAAGCTGCAGCTATCACCGCCCTACAGGATGTCCCTAAGACACTGTGGGCTGTTAATAAGTATGATGTTGGCCTCATCAAAAACTGTGAACCTGTTGTCATAACTCCAAAATCTGACTTTAGACCTTGCAAGGCTCAATATCCACTAAAACAAGAAGCCATCGATGGCATAACGCCAGTTTTTGAGTCTCTTAAAGCAGCAGGAGTAATTGTTCCCTGTGATGACTCTCCAGTGCGCACACCTTTGTTCCCTGTCAAGAAAATTAGGGATAAGAATCAACCAACTGAATGGCGTTTTGTTCAAGATCTACAAGCAGTTAATGCAGCAGTCCAACCCAGAGCTCCTAATGTTCCAAATCCTTACACCATCTTGTCCCAAGTCCCACCTAATGCAAAATTCTTTTCAGTGGTGGATCTTTCTAATGCTTTCTTCAGTGTTCCAGTCCATCCAGACAGTCAATTCTGGTTTGCTTTCAACTTCAATGGACGAGGATACACATTCACTCGCTTGTGTCAAGGTTATTGTGAAAGTCCCACAATTTACAATGAGTCTCTCAAACAAAGTCTTGAATCTCTTGCTCTATCTCCAGATACTGCTTTGCTTCAGTATGTAGACGACCTGATGATCTGCAGCCCAACCAAAGAACAATGCGAAGCCAACACAGTCAAACTCTTGAAGCATCTGGCTAAGACTGGTCACAAAGCCAGCTTATCCAAACTGCAATTTGTCCAGGAAAAAGTGATTTTCTTAGGTCATGTTATCACTTCTGAAGGGAAAACTCTTTCACCAAAAAGAGTAGACGCGATTCAAAATATTCCAAAGCCCATCACAAAAAAACAAATGATGTCATTTCTTGGCATGTGCTCTTATTGCAGACAATTCATTTCAAACTATGCCATTCTTGAAGCTCCACTCACTTCCCTCATCCATGGCAAAAATCTGCAACCCCAAAATAAGATCACATGGACACCTGAAGCTGAACAATCTTTCAATGAACTAAAACTTGCCTTACAGACCACTCCAACTTTGGGACTACCTGACCCTACAAGACCTTTCACTCAAACAGTAGATGAAAAGAATGGATGTATGACCTCTGTTTTGTTGCAGGATCATGGGAACAAACTACGCCCTGTAGCTTATTTTTCTTCAAGACTAGATCCTGTGGCTGCAGGTCTTCCAAGATGTCTCAGAGCTGTAGCTGCTGCTGAAAAGGCAATTATGTCCTCCAGAGACATTGTGGGTTATTCTGATGTAACTCTCCTGGTTCCACATGCTGTGTCCATGATTTTACTTGAACAGAAAACTTCTCATCTCTCCACAGCACGATGGCTAAGATACAACACTGTGCTCTTAGACATGCCTAATATCACTGTTAAAAGATGTAATGTTTTAAACCCTGCCACTCTCCTTCCCACACCAGACGATGGACAAGAACATAACTGTGTTGCTGTCCTCCAACAGGTTTGCTCTCCAAGACCAGATCTACAAGAAACACCATTGATTAACTCTGATTTGGTTGTCTTTGTAGATGGATCTGCTTCACGTGACCCACAAACTGGTCGCAACAGAGTTGGATTTGCTGTTGTCACTAATCATGAAACTCTCATTTCAGATTCTCTCCCCTCTCACTATTCTGCTCAAGCCGCAGAACTGATAGCATTGACAGAGGCATGCAAACTGGCAAGCAAAAAATCTGTAACTATTTACACTGACTCTAGATATGCATTTGGTGTTGTACACGATTTTGGTACTCTGTGGAAACACAGACAATTCTTAAAATCTGACGGAAAGCCCATTCTCAATCACGACAAGGTTGCAGCTCTGCTAGATGCCATTTTACTCCCAAACTCAATTGCTGTTTGTAAATGTCTTGCTCATACAAATAACTCAGACTCTGTCTCTTTAGGGAACGCGAGAGCCGATGCCGCTGCAAAAAGAGCTGCTCTTCAGCCCACCATCCTTAATCCTTTGCTTGTTTCAACTCCAGTCTCTATACCCAGCTCCCTTGAAGCTTTGCAGTCCTTTGCCACACCACAAGAAAAGACGTTGTGGAAACGCTGTGGTGCCACACAGACAGACGCAGTGTGGCGGGGACCTGACGACAAACCATGTCTGCCTAAACATTTTTTCCCTCACTTTGCAAAATTGACACACGGACTGGACCATGTGTCAAAAGGGGGAATGTTGGATATCATAACTCAACACTGGTTCACCAAAGGTTTTTCAGCTCATGCGCAGAAGTTTTGTCAATCATGTATGGTTTGTGCAACGCATAACACAGGTAAAACCAAAACAATCTCACACGCCGCCCATCCACCACCAGACAGACCATTTGAACATTTGATGATGGACTTCATAGAATTATCACCAACAGAAGGGAAAAAATATTGCCTGGTGATGGTTGATATGTGGTCAAAATGGGTCGAAGCATTTCCAGCAAAACACCCAAGCAGCCAAGTGGTAGCAAAAGCTTTGTTAACAGAAATCATCCCTAGATGGGGAATACCAACCAAATTGAGCAGTGATAATGGTTCACATTTTGTCAATTCTGCAATAACCCAAATCAGTGAATTTCTTGGCATTGATCTCAGGCAACATTGTGCATATCATCCTGCCAGTGGAGGTGCTGTTGAAAGAGAAAATGGCACTCTGAAATCAAAATTAGCAAAATGTTGTGAAGAAACGGGACTGTCGTGGACAAAAACTCTGCCTGTTGTTTTAATGCACATGAGAATGAGAAAGAGATCTAGAGCAAACATGAGTCCTTTTGAAATCCTTTTTGGCAGACCCCCGTCCCTTGGAGTGGAACCTGCATCCAGGCCACTCCCCTCCACTGGCTTATGTGAGAATGACATGTTACAGTATTGCAAAAGCTTATCTTCCACTCTCTCTCAAATCTCTCAACAGGTGAAGTCAGCCCTTCCATCACCAGCTTCCACATCACTCCATGACTTCCAACCTGGTGACTGGGTGGTAGTAAAGGACCTGAGAAGGAAACACTGGCATTCCAAACGCTGGCGTGGTCCATTCCAGGTGCTCCTGACAACACATACTGCTGTGAAGATCGCTGAGAGAACAACGTGGGTCCACGCCAACCACTGCAAAAAAGTTCCTGAGCCAACAGAGGGACACATACACATACACATACAAACCTGCCAAGACTGTCATACTGACCAAAGGACAAAATGCAACATTCAGCTGTACTGTTTATCCCGAAATTTGGGGATCAGGCCAAATTCGTGCATATTATGCCAAATATAACAAATACCTATGCAGAGACCCCTGTGGTCCGCATGACTGGCGTTCAGTTGTGACCGCCACTGATAAAACTCTTGCCCCAAACAGAGATCCTCGCTTCGCAATAACAAGAATTCCACATTCCAACGGAGCCCAAGTCACCATTTCTGAGATTAGAATCACCGATGCAGGTACATATTGGTGTGGAATCCATTACCCAAGCTCTGATATGTACAGACAACTCAGAATCATAGTCAATCAACCACCGAACTCATACGACTCTCCACTTAACACACTGTCAAGTGTTAAGACTACCTCACCAACCTCTGAGACAAAGGACTATCACCCGGACAACTTAAGCATCACTGAGTACAAAGATGACACAGCGCAACAAGCCCTCAGACAATGCAATGGCAACAGTGCATGTGCCCTTGCTCTTTTACACAAAAAAGAGTTGAAGATTCCTGGTGACTGTTGGATTTGTCATGCCTTAGCAGCTAGATGGAAAGCCAAACCCCTTACAGCAAATGATGTGTTGCAGGGTCACACGAAAGAATCTTGGGGCAAAGAAGATCATGGTAAATGCACTGTTCCTTTAGGAATGATGACATTGTTAATTACCGGCCATCAAATTAGGAATAATGTCTCAATTACTCCACATCCCAATATTACCTGTACTGATTCTCATTCAACCCCTAATAACATGGCATTTGAAGTTCCTCTACAACATGCAGAGACTTGTGTTTGTTCAGCATCATCATCAGGTCCTTATCTAGGACAATCAAATTGTCAAACTAAAATATTTGTAAATACAACAGCATCAACTAATTGTTCTCATAGATGGTCTAATAATACCCTAACAAGATTTGTCTGTCCATTTAAACAACTTTCATCCCAACCAGGAATAATGTGGTCTTGCGGCAGAAAAGCTTATCATAATTTGCCTTCTCAATTTCAATGGTCCGGTTGTTGCCACCCATCAATAGTTACAACTAATACAGAAATCTTCCTTAAGAAGACTCCTAATATCAATGTTCAATCTACTATGCATTTCCAAGATCACAGAGATATTCCCGGTATTCCCTCGAAATTTGACGGTTATGTATTAGCTGATCCGTGGACTTCCCCTAGTGCTACTGTTGGCTGGTCTCTGTTTTTAGGAGGTGGAACAACTGCAGCACTAAACAAAATTAATGGAATAGCCTGGTCTGTTCTCTCCTTAGCAAACCACACTGAAGCAGCTTTTACTCTAGTGAATACTGAAATGTCTGCAATTAGAACAGCAGTTATTCAACACAGGCTTGTTCTTGATATCATTCTAGCTGAAAAAGGAGGTATTTGCAAAATGCTCAATGTCTCTTGTTGTTTTTATGTCCCTGATGAATATGAGAACATCACCAACATTATCCAACACATGCAAGATGCCATTCAACCCCCACAAATTGCAGATGACTCATGGTTCTAAAACTTTGGGGCCAAGGATGGTCATCATGGTTTTTAACAATGATTATCCCAGTTGTAATTATTCTCTTTTTACTCTGCACCATAATCCCATGCATGTTAAAATGGCTTTCTAACATGTTCACCAAGAAGATAATCGAATCCTCTACATATGTTCATGTGAACGTCAACAATGATCATCAAAGTTCAAATCCTGATCCCTACTGTTATTCCAGCTCAGACTCTGACTTTGATGACGACATTTTGTAAATAATACTTTTTTTTTTTTTTGTTTCTTCTTTTGTTTTATTGTGTTTTGTTCTTGTATTATTCTATTTTTCTTAGTTTTGTCTTTTAAAATTTTTATCTTATTTTTTATCTACTTTTACTCTACTATTTTTTACATTCAATTTTTAACTTACTCCCTTTCAATTTAATTTTATTAGCATTATTATTACTTTTTTTATTACTGTTATCTTTTTTTTTTACTCTTCTTTTCTAAACAACTGCCATGATGATACATTTTAAAATCCATGTGAATTAATGTATCGGATAATTAAGTCGTAATAGTTTTGAAGATGTAATTATTTTCTTTTTTTCCTTTTCTCTTATCATTTTTATTTTATTTCATTTTATGATTAATTAATAATCAAAAGGGAGAAATTGTAATAGCATTTTTACCTCCTTTGTGAGATACTTTCTATGGTAATTATATAATCAAGTTCTTTTGCATTTAAACCACCTAAGACACCTAACCTTCTGCTTTCCCAGACTTCCTTCTGTAATTTGTGAATTCAAGTTCCTTTACACTTAACCATCTGTGATGCCCAACTTCCCACTTCCTAATTCACACTCAAACCCCTTTGTATTTTAATTGTATGTCTTGACTCCATACCTCGGGAAACCGGTGACGATACCTTCAAAGACAAAGGTGTGAAAAGACAATCAGGGAAGGGGCTGGCTAAAGAACACAAACACACCCCAGAGGTGGACCTTCCCTTAGCTATAAGTGTATAGGCTTTCCCCATGTTCGGGGTCATTCTTCATCTTGAACCACTCGCATGTTGATTGACCTTTTCTTTGCAAAGGAAATAAAAGTTTGTCGGCCGGCAAGTCCCTATTTCATTCTTCACCAGCAACAGAGA
>NC_140918.1:21143736-21207232 GCF_045865225.1 Trachurus japonicus | reverse complement strand
CCACGACAACCCCGAAACTGCTTGCCATCTTCCAAGCCAAGAAAGGTGCTGCTGGAGAGAGACATCGTGCAGAGATGAATATTCTACTGCAGGTATTTTAGTTTACTCCTCTGTTGAGATCATTTTCCCCCCACCTTTGTTGTCACCACTCTGTTCTTTTTCACCACAGTGTTTCTCAATCTGCTCTAACCATCTATTTCTTCTTCATATACAACATACACTGCCCATTCTTGCTCCTCTACCCATCTGCCTACTATAATGTTTTACTGTTAATTTTTACTCTGTTTCATTGTGACTGTATTCTGAGCTATATATCAAAAATATATCACATGGCAAATATGACTTCAAGGTTCCAGTGACCACTCCAGATAAGGGATGAATGATAGGATGAATGTTCATAGAAATTTTTATGATTTACCAACTGCTCCACTAAATTTTGTTTCATTTTTTCAGTGTAGTCAAAACTGTTCTAATCTTTAAAGTAGAAGGGCCAAAATGTGCACTGAGTGACTACTGTATCTTGTCAGCTGTTGTTTTTTTCTTCTTCTCCTTAACAGAGTGGAATTCCCATTGAGAAAACTAGAGAAGTTGTCATCAGATGTCTCGTTGATCACCTGGGAGAAGATGTGGGTGCCTTAATCAAGGAGTTTGAGGTGAGCGCAATAAAATACATAGTCAGCTGCACTTTGCCCTTTTGTGTCCATTGGAAAGACTGCAACATTGCTCTTGTAGCTTATATCTAAATCAGAGTGGAGTTAGCAAACCTAATACACCAAATATTATCTAAATCTAAAGTAATTCCACATTGGCATGCCATTCAATTCAAATGTAGTTTGTGTAATCTCAAGGCAACACACTTTAAAAGAAAAACTTTAACAGGTATAAACATTGGACATAATTAGGACTGAGGCATGGGGTTGAGGGGGGACAACAGAAGGAAAAAAGGGCCTGGGTGAGGGATCCGTCACCGGGGAGGGGCGGTTGGGTGAGCAGTTAGTGCAGAGAGATGGAGTTCTCAAGGATCTGTGGAAACAAAGAGAGACACCAAGGCCAAACGACAAGTTCAAAACGTGCATGAGGAGAGGGAGAGGACAAGAGGAGAAGAGATAAAGGAGAGGGAGAGAAGAGAAGGGGGAGGAGAGGAGAGGACGGGGCTCCACACACCTGTTGGTCATCACGTGTGTCTTACCTGTATGCTTTTATAATCATAATGCCCAACCTAGTGGCCAAACATAAAAACTACATATGGTGCCAACAGTTCACTTGATTTAATTCAATATCATTGACATCTGTGACCTGGATTAATAAGGATATGTACAGATACCTTCAATAGTGTTTTAAGTCATCATGATTATTATTATTTGCATGGGTCTATTCATATCATTCGAAGTTGTTATATATGCTAGTTAAAATAATAGACAACTTAGAACATGATGTTTGTATAGCTGTTTTATGTATTTGGCCATTTATTTTATTCTGGTGACATTCTGCCTGCTCTAACCACTTTCCTTTACAATGTCTACAGACTTCTGATGATTCAGCCATTGATGTGGAAGAAGAGCTGGGAGCAGAGATGATGGCTCTGTACCTTGTGCGAAGTGCAAATGGACAAATCAGGGACGTAGGGATCATCATTGAGGGTTCCATCGTACTCAACCACCTTGGGGATCTCAGCAGAGCCTGCTGCTACTTGCTTGGGCTAACTTATGCCTTGGATCTTAAATACCCCCAAACTCTAAAGTACACTTTTGAAGTATTTCAAAAGATGCTTGTTGAAGTGGATGCTGGGAACCTGTCAACAAAGGTGCAAAGACTGAAAAACCAACACAGTCTCACTCCCAAGGCGTAATAAACGGACGTTTGGTCAGGGCCCTTTCGCGTTGTTTCCAGACGCTCAAGGTACCCCTCAGCGTGGGACCTGAACGCACAGGGATTTCAATTGATTTTAATGCAATCCCCTCCGCGGCGATATGTGACGCTCAGAGCAAGTGCTCCAGCCATCCATTCACTCCTATTCCGATCCGGCTGCGGTGCTGAAAGACGCCGTGAGCTCCCCTCCCATTGGATAACTGATCCTCGTACCATTTGCAGCTGAATTCGTATATTTATACAGCAATTTGGCCGCAAAAATAACATTTCAACATATTTTTATGACATTTCTAACGAGAAATGTGTGTTTTACTTTCAAAATCTATGTTGAACGAATTCAAATTATATTTTGTTTGGCAAATTGAATCTGTTAAAATGTGTACAATATGTTAATTCAGCTTTCTGGCCATAAAAACAACATTTCGGGATATATCTGGCATTGTTTGAGGACATTTCTAGCGAGAAATGTATGTTTTACTCTCTAAATATATGTTGAATGAAAGCAGATTGTGTTTTATTTGTCCTGTAACAATATCACAGCTTGTGCTTGTGACTGTCGAGCCGCTTTGGGCGTCATGTTGCCATAACAACGGCCCGCAGAGACTCCGTTCCGGAGTCAGAATCATGGTGCAGCTTCCTCATAATCTGATGACAGACAGCAATGTAAACTGCAACGTGACCTCATTTTAACCGACAGTATATTTATACGAAGGATTCAAACGATTTACAGGCCGGACCTATTTCTCCAGCCGACAGGCGGACAGCTTCCGCGTTGTTGCCGAGGATGTGACGTCATTGCAACGGCGCCACCATAGACTGCGACACTGCCATCTACGGCGTCTGGACGGAACTACAACACCTTAACAGTGTGTTTTGTTAGTCAGTTGTGATCATGAGGAGTGGAAATTAAGCCATGTTGATTTAATTCAACAACATGTGAATAAACAGTGAGGAGTCGGAACAGTTAGACAGCTCTTTTTCAACAAAGTCCAAATAATTCAAGTAACTCAAGTCATATAGGCCTTTTTTTTTTAATTCCAGAAAACAACATTTCTCCCCCCTTCTCCCTCCTCCCGCCCAGGAACCTTAGTTTATAATATAGTGTAGAATGAACCCATCCACTGTAGTAATGTTTATGCACAACTGCACCACTTTAGCCAGCTCCTTTATTTCTGGTTTTACATTGGACAAACTGATTTCAGATTTCAGAGCCTCTCAGACTTAATGCCTGAGAGACCTTCTGAGTCAGAAAAGCTGAAATGGATGAAATATATTTCTAAAAGTCGTACAGTTCTGAATTTGATATCAGTGGTTCCGGAGGCCCAAGACGAACGCGTTGATGTGCGTTCGGTCCTGATTGAGCCATTACTTTTCGAGAGGCGGGGCTTCAAACAGCCGCATTCCTCTGTCTCCAGGAGGCCGCTGTTTCCATAGAAACCAACCGAATCACTTGAAACTTGGCCTGTGGACTCATTGTGAGGCCCTTATCCACTGACCCGACACCCAAATCTGTGGGAGCATGGGAAAGCCAAGTGGCCCCCAGGGGCCTCCAGGGGCCCCCAGCGCAACGGGAACGCAATATTTTGATAGAGGACTCTCTGATATACAACTCATCTAAATTTCATGATGATTACTTAAAGCGTGTGTGTTTTGTTAGGACTCACTTTGATGTTTGACCCCTGCGACCTTTGACACTTACCATGGCCATTTTGGACACTTCTGAGTGGAGCACAGCTCTGATATTTGGCACCGTCAATCTGCTCCAAGGTCTGGACTAGAATCTAAAGATTTCAGCTTCCCAGCTCAAAGTATTGGTGTTTTATGCCTGAATTGATAGCAAAAATCGTCAAATTTCACACTAAACCTTGACCTTTGACCCCTTCTGAATGTGGGATTGGTCTGAAATTGCAGATAATGGGTGGCCCTAGGCCCCTGACAAAACCCTGAAACTTTCAGACTTCCAGCTCAAAGCATGTGGAAGTTATTAAAGACTATCTGTTGAATTTAGTCTTGTACACAATGAAGGATTAGAAATGAACACTGCTTTTTGGCCATTTTGGACACTTCTGAGTGGAACACAGCCCTGATATTTGGCACGCTCAATCTGCTCAAAGGTCTGGACTAGAAGCTAACATTTCAGCTTCTCGGCTCCAAGTATTGGTGTTTTATGCCTGAAATAATAGCAAATATCGTCAAATTTCACATGAAAAGTTGACCTGTGACCCCTGTGAAGGTCAGATGGGTCTGTAATTGCTAACACTGGATGACCCTAGGCCCTGCCCTGATAAACCTCTGAACGTAACCCAACGAATGTGGAAGTTATTAAAGAATAGCTGTGTCTCCTGAAAATGGAGCCTTAATCAGTTTGTCCAATGTAAAACCAGAAATAAAGGAGCTGGCTAAAGTGGTGCAGTTGTGCATAAACATTACTACAGTGGATGGGTTCATTCTACACTATATTATAAACTAAGGTTCCTGGGCGGGAGGAGGGAGAAGGGGGGAGAAATGTTGTTTTCTGGAATTAAAAAAAAAAGGCCTATATGACTTGAGTTACTTGAATTATTTGGACTTTGTTGAAAAAGAGCTGTCTAACTGTTCCGATTCCTCACTGTTTATTCACATATTGTTGAATTAAATCAACATGGCTTAATTTCCACTCCTCATGATCACAACTGACTAACAAAACACACTGTTAAGGTGTTGTAGTTCCGTCCAGACGCCGTAGATGGCAGTGTCGCAGTCTATGGTGGCGCCGTTGCAATGACGTCACATCCTCGGCAACAACGCGGAAGCTGTCCGCCTGTCGGCTGGAGAAATAGGTCCGGCCTGTAAATCGTTTGAATCCTTCGTATAAATATACTGTCGGTTAAAATGAGGTCACGTTGCAGTTTACATTGCTGAGCAGGTTTGAAAAGCGACTCCGGAACGGAGTCTCTGCGGGCCGTTGTTATGGCAACATGACGCCCAAAGCGGCTCTACAGTCACAAGCACAAGCTGTGATATTGTTACAGGACAAATAAAACACAATCTGCTTTCATTCAACATATATTTAGAGAGTAAAACATACATTTCTCGCTAGAAATGTCCTCAAACAATGCCAGATATATCCCGAAATGTTGTTTTTATGGCCAGAAAGCTGAATTAACATATTGTACACATTTTAACAGATTCAATTTGCCAAACAAAATATAATTTGAATTCGTTCAACATAGATTTTGAAAGTAAAACACACATTTCTCGTTAGAAATGTCATAAAAATATGTTGAAATGTTATTTTTGCGGCCAAATTGCTGTATAAATATACGAATTCAGCTGCAAATGGTACGAGGTTCAGTTATCCAATGGGAGGGGAGCTCACGGCGTCTTTCAGCACCGCGGCCGGATCGGAATAGGAGTGAATGGATGGCTGGAGCACTTGCTCTGAGCGTCACATATCGCCGCGGAGGGGATTGCATTAAAATCAATTGAAATCCCTGTGCGTTCAGGTCCCACGCTGAGGGGTACCTTGAGCGTCTGGAAACAACGCGAAAGGGCCCTGACCAAACGTCCGTTTATTACGCCTTGGGAGTGAGACTGTGTTGGAAAAACATGTGATGATATAGTTGTCTGTTGGGTGAGTACAGATGACACTCAAACCCACTTGAACCATGCGTGTAAGGCAAAAACAGACTGTAACCTCAGTAATTAGTGAGATCCTTCTGGACAGAAACTTGGATGATCTGTGGCTTCATTTTGGAAAACCTTTCCCAGGTGTTGTCTGTCTCTGCACAATCTGATTGCTTTTTGATTGCACATTTACATTGTGTTTTTGGTTTATCATTCCTGAGCCACAAGTCTGCATTCTGGATTTTTTCCACCAAGAACAAGGGAGAATTATGCATCACATGTTCAATCTGTAAAGGAAAACCCTGATCTGGTACATTGTTATGGTGTAAAGAAGGGTTGTTCCTTAACAGAAAAAAATTGAAGCATTTCCATTTTGTGACAGGGTACCCCCCAGATGTGCTCCACAACCTCATAGTGCTAACTCCAATGGTATTACACCTTCTATGTCTTAACCTGTTTGTAAAAAACTGAACAATTTAATTGCAGAGTTTCCATATAACGGGACCGACAAAACTGACCGCCCTCAACCAATCCCACTAAATCTTTCTTCTCGCAGATCTATCGGCGGAAACACACACGAGAATTGGACACTACTGAGATTGTTAGCAGAGGTGCCACTGAACCCACGTGCCAAATTCTCATGACCTTAAAAGATATTACTGAACTCGTGGTATTCCCTGTTCATACCGAGGACAGTATTAGTTATCTCGATAAATTGATTTCTGAACATCGCCATAAACTGTTACTGTAGAAGTACTTGAACCATGCGTGTAAGGCAAAAACAGACTGTACCCTCAGTAATTAGTGAGATCCTTCTGGACAGAAACTTGGATGATCTGGCTTCATTTTGGAAAACCTTTCCCAGGTGTTGTCTGTCTCTGCACAATCTGATTGCGCATTTACATTGTGTTTTGGTTTATCATTCCTGAGCCACAAGGCTTCAAATTTTTACTTTAGAGTTTCGAGGCTGTTCCACCAGAAATAATTTAAATATTGTACTTCTAAAAGGAGAAAGTTTTTGTATTTTCAGTTTGGAATTCTGGAAAAGGGAGAAATGCATGTGATTAAAAAGCACAAGAGTTGACCATTGTATTGTCACATCTAAACATGAAGCCACTATGCTGGAGATTATGTTTGCCCTTATGTTACAGATTGTTATAGGCGTAGCGACTACTCATCAATGTGTTTAGTGTGGAGATTACACCTAGCATTAATATTCATCTCTTTTCATGCCCATTTGGCAAGAAGTATTTGTTTGATCTTGGGTATACCGAATTTCCTTTCCTGCAACAGCGTCAAATGTGCTGCTGTAGGTTGTGTACACATAACATGAGTGGTAAGACAGACGGACATGTTGTTGAGGTAAATGTTAGTTGGTGATTGAGATGGGGAAAAACACAGTTGAACCCCTCTGTTGATGTGATACAACTCCAGTTCTTGTGAAGAATTTTGGGCGGACAGGTCGCTGTTAAAATGCACTTTTGGTTATTACTTGCAATATGAATAATGTTGCTGCTAGTAAGTGCAGATGTTGGGGGAAAAAATGTAATTTTCTGTGGGAAAATTGTTTTAAAATAAAGTTTTCCTGTTTTGTGAGCTCTTGGTCATATTCGTTTATAGTAGCTACTGAATATCCTCAAATAAAAATAAAAATTAAAAAAATCAGTCAGTACAACACATTTTTTTTTAGTAAGTCATTAGCAAATTTTCAATTATCTTCTATAAATGTTTTCAATTATATTTACTTAATTTATTTAGTGTTTTCTACTCAGGTTTTACATATGGTTAACACAACATTTCAGTTACATTTACTTAATTTATGTGGTATTTGAGCCAAGTCAATTCATTCAGACGTACTTGAAAATATTACTTAGATTTACTCATGATTCATGTTTTGTTTTAACCGATTTGAGAGCTTTCAAATCTACTCAATATCTTTGAGTGTAAAAATGTTTCACTAATTTTATTAAGTAATATGCAGTATTACTTTTTAGAGTGTAGAAGAGGTCTGCCTTTCACGCCAGTTAATCTTATACCAGATAACAAGGGTCGATTCATCATAGTAACAGGAAAGCTGTATGGTAACTTGGTGGCACTTGTCAATGTTTATGGCCCCAACTGGGATAACCCCCAGTTTTTCTCCAGCCTCATAGGGAAACTCCCAGACCCTAATTCACATTTGTTGATATTGGGGGGAGACTTTAATTGCACTTTACAGCCAGCTTTAGATAAATCTAATCCTAAACAAAATAAGAATGTATCCAAATCAGGTGCGCTACTTTTGTCTTTCATGCAATCTTATAAACTATATGATCCTTGGAGACACACCAACCCCTCCGCTAGACAGTTTTCTTTTTTTTCGCCAGTTCACCTCTCGTATACAAGAATCGACTTTTTCCTTATTGATTATAGGACAATGTCCTTTGTAACTGATAGCAGGTATCATAGTATCACAATTTCTGATCACTGCCCTGTCCAGCTGGACATGTCATTTCCAAACAGTTCTGTCCCCCAGCGCTCATGGCAGCTCGATCCACTACTATTAAAGCAACCATCATTTGAAAAATTTATCTCTGACCAAATAGACTTTTTTCTCCTGACAAACAGCACCCCAGGAATGTCATATGCTACCATATGGGAATCACTTAAGGCATATCTCAGGGGTCAGATTATCTCATATGCAACTCATAAGAAAAGAGAACGCAATAAACGCCTCATGGAGCTGAACCAACAAATATTGAATATAGACAATCAATTGGCCCATAACTCTACACCTGAACTTTTTAAGGAACGGTTATTGCTACAGACAGAATTTGACAACCTTTCTATAAGACAGACGGAACGGATGATGTTAAAAACAAGACAAACATATTATGAACATGGTGAGAGAGCAGGGAAGCTATTATGTCATCAACTTAAACAAACAATGGCACAAAGCGCAATTCCTGAAATCCGTGTTTCGCCAGACTTGACCTCTTCACACCCACAAATCATTAATGATCGTTTTAAAGCATATTATACTGAACTCTACAGATCACAGGCATCTGCAAATGCGACGGGCATTGAGAATTTTTTAGACGGCTTAACTCTACCACAAATTTCCGCGGAGGACAGAGACATGCTTGATGCCCATACAACAACAGAGGAAATAACACAGGCAATAAAATCCATGCAAAATAGAAAAACACCGGGTCCGGATGGATTTCCTGTAGAATTTTATAAGGTATTTGTTTCCAGGCTGGCACCGCACGAATTCCATCATGTCTGATTACTTTAGGCTGCATAGAGGTACACGGCAGGGATGCTGCCTCTCACCATTTTTATTCGATCTAGCAATCGAGCCACTGGCTACATCCTTGAGAATGCAACAGTGCATTACAGGTATCACCAGAAATGAGACGGTGCATAAAGTTTCATTGTATGCAGATGATCTTTTATTATATATATCAAACCCAGTGGAATCGATCCCCGAACTTATACACACACTACAACAATTTGGAATACTATCAGGCTACAGTCTTAACCTAACAAAAAGTTTGCTCTTCCCCATAAATCAACTAGCTAAACAAACCGACTATAGCGGCTTCCCATTCAAATTAGAACAACAGGCTTTCACGTATTTGGGTATAAACGTTACACGGTCATATAAAAACCTGTATGACCACAACTTTAAAGTTTTGTTAGAACGCACCAAACAAGACTTTTTTAAATGGTCAGCTCTTCCTGTTACACTAGCGGGCCGAGTTAACACGATCAAGATGACAGTACTACCAAGGTTTTTATATTTGTTTCAGATGATCCCGATTCTATTAACTAAGTCATGGTTTAAACAATTGAATAGTCACATTACTAGTTTTATCTGGGGCACCTCCTCCCCACGAATTAAAAGATCTTCGTTAGAGATGCCCAAGAGCACGGGGGGACTGGGCCTGCCCAATTTCCTATTTTATTACTGGGCAGCAAATATCTCCAAATTGAATTACTGGATCTTGATGCACGAAAACAAGACGGGACCAATGTGGGCCGCAATGGAACTCAAATCTAGTTTGCCACTTTCGCCAGTCTCCATCCTAAGCAGCTCCCTGCCCAGTAATTTAAGTCTTCAACACCTGGGGCCGGTTATTAGAAATTCCCTAAAGATATGGCTGCAATTTAGGAAACATTTCCACTACAATCAGTCTATCACTCTCCTTCCCCTGGTTCGTAATCACCTGTTTCCCCCGTCTCAAGCTGACACTGCTTTTGAAATGTGGCATCGTAATGGATTGGTGTTCTTCAAAGACCTCTTTGTAGATGGCACATTCGCATCTTTTGACTCACTGCAGAAAGACAATAATATTCCTAAAAGTCACTTCTTCAGATACCTGCAGGTACGCAGTTTTGCCAAAAAGCACTTCCCATTTCCTCACTTACCGCCTAAGAATGTATTGAGCACTATGTTGGAACTAGACCCCAATGGAAGGAGGAGGGTAGCCAAGATTTATCAAATGTTACAAGATATCGACCCACCGTCGTGGGAAAGTACTCGGTTGGCATGGGAAACAGACTTAGACATTACACTATCTGAGGAGATATGGCAAAAAAGTTTAAAGCGTATACACACTACATCTCTCTGCATACGGCATGGTCTTATCCAATTTAAAGTTTTACATAGATTGCACTATTCAAATGAGAAATTGGCCAGAATATACCCTAACATCAACCCTGAATGTCCAAGATGCAGCCACAATCCAGCCACAGTGGGTCACATGTTTTGGACGTGCGGGTCTCTGAACAGCTTCTGGACAAAGGTTTTTGAAGCTATATCTTACATACGAGGTGTTACTGTAGATCCTGACCCAGTAATCGCCATCTTTGGGACAACACCCTCAGAAGAACACTTTACTTCTTTACAGATGAATGCCATAGCGTTTCTAACGCTGATGGCACGGAGATTGATCCTTATGCAGTGGAAGTCGGTAAGACCTCCGTCATTCAAACACTGGGTTAAGGAGGTTCTCTCTATGATTCCACTGGAGAAGCTGAGATATAGTCGTAACGGTAGCAAAGACAGATTCATTAAAACCTGGACTCCCTTTATAGAGTTTATTGAAAATGTATCTTTCACTTAACATCGCTCTGGCCTGCCAGCCTTTAATGACCAGCTGGATCTGTGTAGTGAATTAGAATGTTCCCGTTATGTCATTTATACAGGATTGTATGTGATATATGTGTTTGTACATGTATAAATATGAATGTGTGCACGTGTATTTGCGTGAATATGAGCAAGTCCATGTATTTATGATGTGTGCACATGTAGGAGCATATGAATGTTTTTTTTTTATATATATATACATACGTATACTGTGAGTTTACATCAGGAAGTTATATACATTGCATTTCTTTTTTTTTTTGTATTATATGTTTATTTATTTACTCTTTATATATACTTTTTTTTTTTTTTTTCTTGGCCTTATGGGGAGTGGGTGGGTGGGGTTGATGTGTTGTTTTGTGTTCTGGAAAAAGTCTATAAATAAAGTGCTTAAAAAAATATATATATATATATATATTTAATAAAATAAAAAGTGTTAAAAGTGTTTTAATATAATTCTCTGGATCTGTGTCCAGTGGTAGATCTGGATTCTACAGTACATGTGGGCGCGTGGAGTGAGAACTGTACATCCTGTTCCCCATGAAACAAAGCACAATAGAAGAACGAATAATCACAAAAGTTGATGTAAAGCTGTTGGTGCCTCACAGCTTCTGTCAGTGGATGCAGCCAAAATTAGGAAACCATGACTCAAAAGGAAAGCAATGATTGTTAGGCAAAATTACACAAACACTGGCTCATTAATTCATATTGTCAGGCTGGGTCAGTTAAAGAGGTCAGTCTTTATGATGTTTGTTTTTCCAAAGCAGTTATTTTAATCCATCCTGAGCCTGTTTAACTAACCACAACTGGATGATTACAGCAAAAACCAATACATTCACAATTTCACTTAAAATTCAGCAAAAACCTGAAAACAAACAAACAACACTCCACTCTACCAGTGAATTAAAATGTGGCTGTTTCTGGTAGTCCTGATAGTAATGATGCCCAAAACTATGGCAATACCCAGAAGCATAAACTAATGGTCTACCAGACTTTACAACATCCTGGTAAAAAAAATATTAAACATGCAGTTTGGTTTGTGGGATGGTCACGGTCTTGTGAGGTTTACAGGCGCAAAACCTGCTTTGTCGGTACCGATCATGGGTTCAGTTAAAGTAAGTGTTCCCTCAAGGGTAGGGGAAGTTCTTCAACATGGTTACAATAACAAACACACGCTTAAGGTTGTGGAACAGTCATGCATAAACAAATCAGCCCTGGCTGCTCTGTAAAACCACTGTGTTTGGTCCACCCATTCATCCACTCCCAGTGCAGATTAAGTTGTCCCATATAGTACATTGTCACATGACTACCTCATTTGCCTACTTCTTAATTAGTATGACTGCTACAGCTCCCACAACTAAACGTATCTATGGGTTTTAATAAGCAGCTTGCACAGAGGACCTAAGGGGTCATTTCTTTTTACAAGAGAACAATCTCTTTTAGAGCTGCATGCATTGAGTGAGAACTTACTCTGTTCTCTTTCCAGGGTAAAATGGGAATGAAGCCCAAAGGACAGAGAAAAACTCGAGGAGAAAGGCCTGGGGGAATGGTTAGTGTATTGTAATAATGAAAATGGAAGTTAGGTCTGTGGTGGAAAGAACCTGAGCAACAGCTGGAAGAGCAGGGACATGAAATAAATGAGAAAAAAACAAGGTGTTTTGAACAACAAGGGATTTTGAAAATGGGACGGGTGGTTAAAAAAAAGGATGGATGATGGAGAGAGGCCTGGGAAATTGAACGTTGTGTAACTAGTGAAGTAAAGAGCCTGTAGGGTGAGGGGGTTGGGGGGTAGTACCAAAGAAGAGATGAGTGGCAGAGCATGTTAGATAGATAGGTGAGAAAATGGAGGACATAAGGAAATTTAAAGTGAAGGAGAGGGGGAATTAAGTGAAAGGACGGAGGGAATTGAAAAGTGTAGAGAAAAAAAAGTAGTGTGAGGGAGGAATTGAACCATTCTCACTTTCAGCTCCTATAACTGGCAGGCAGTATGTCGCTGTGTGTGTGTGTGTGTGTGTGTGTGTGTGTGTGTGTGTGTGTGTGTGTGTGTGTGTGTGTGTGTCTTAAACAGTTTGAAAGCAACTAAGCTTGTAATAGCAGGTACTCTTCCATCTTATTCTCTCTCTTTCTTCCTCCCCTCGAACCAGCCACTTTTCCCCCCTCCACTCCAACTGCAGTGACCAGTGAACAACCCTGCTGAGGAGTGTTTCAGCATCAATAATGATGAGGGAGGAAGAGAGAAAAAGAAATATAGCTTTCCCTCGCCGTGGCCTAGGGGAGTACAGCACAATGCTCAGGACTTCAGTGGCAGCGCGTGCGTGTGTGCAGGCACGTAAAAAGCTTGATGTCGGCCTATTTAAAGTGCATGTCGGGTATACTTCATCAATACAAATAACTGTTGGGAAGAGCTGCTAAATACAAATGAGAATTGCTTTGGAATCAGGAAGATTAACTGCAGAAATAACTGCAGGAGCACAAAGGGGAACAAGGGAATAAGAAAAAAAAAGGTGGGGTGTTGACAGGTGTTGTAGCCAGGGCGGCACCAAGTGGTCAACCACAGAATAATGAATGTGAAATGATAAATAATTATGGAAACTATTCTGTCTTGTAGCCCATTAAATAAATAAATGATCATGAGAAATGTGTGTTGGATATTTATAGAGTGGTCGGTTATCCAAATTGGATCCCCTCACATAAAAGTTTCTTTTGGGGCATGGCTCCCATCCATTTAGATGAAAAGCTCCTAGGTGATCTAAGAGTGTGACTCACAAACACATCAGTTTGATTGTTCCCTCTGATAGTTTTCCACACTGAGCTCCCTGGACCCTGCAGTGTGCAGTGTGCAGAGAGAGAGTGGACACCAGCTTAGGCTAAAATTATAACTTTGAATTGATCCACTGTTTACCTGTTGTTTTACACTTGGTATCACAGTACATGTGATATGCAGATGTAAAGTTGTTTCTTCTCTGTCTACAGTATATGTGCTGTAGGGGTGCAACGGTAGGACAGGTAGCCCATGGTACAATACGTACAATCAGTTGGTCCAATAATGTAAAACAGGAAATAAACGAGCTGTCTTATTTCAGGAAGTAGTGGAGCTGTGCATAAAGCCCATAGCGTAGCTGGAAAAGTCTTTTTATTGTTTATTGTCTCCCAATGTGCACTGTATAAAATGCATAAAACACTGAAAACATTTCTTCAGTTATTCTTCAGGAGACACACGATTCCTCAAACTGGCCAAGCTAAGCCAAGGTAGCTCCTCTCATTTTTTCACAAATCACACACTGGAAAACCCTAAGCAAAAATACAGTATGTCTGAGAAGCCTAAAATAACTATTGTATCACTCATACAGTAAGAGCACAACATATTAAGACTTTATAACCAGAGAGAGAGAACTGTGCTGTCTGTGGAACTGGAAAAGGAGAGAGGAGAAAAGTTTTGATGTCGGCGCACCATACAACACACCTCCGAGGCATAACGGTGATCAGTTACAGAGCAGTGGACTCAGTCAGCCTAGGTAGTTCTTCTGTTGGTCTAACCAGTCTACATTAGTCTGCCAGTCATCGCTCCAAAACATTTTTTTATTTTTTTATAGGAGGACAATGCACATTAATGAACATAATAAAATGTAAAAGTGCCAGTGTTAGCCAACGGCTAGTTTCCGACTGTAGTCCTCCTGGCAAGGTGTTAAAAGCCATTAAAATATGCCAACACATCCATTCACAGATAACACCTGACTAATGTAACAGTCAAATGATCACCATTCACCACCACCAGTTTAGCCAACGATAGCTACCAGCACAGCAGCAGAGCAGACATGAAGCTGTTAGCCCATGAGAGAGAAAGAGACAGGGAGAGAGATGGTCAGGCTTTGCATGAGCTACAGCATTTACACGCCGCTGCGCTGCCGACAACAGGAGAACTGTGAAGTACTGAAAGTAACATAAATATTGAACATAACCTTCTCTACCCTAACAGAGCTGCGTGTAGAAATGTGTATAAAACAGTTTTAACATTTCCAACTGTTCCATTGGAAAGGACCAGAGGTCCTTCTCATGAGGTTTAGTTCACAGTGATATATTCAGAGATTTGGCAGTCAGAGCAAGAAATATCTTGCCACTTTACACAGGAATTATGTGCTTTTGACAAATTAGACTTCACTCACCAGTAAACCAGCAGATCATTAGCTCTTTTTTTCTGTAATTAAGGCCAAAACATTTCATAATAATGTATGTAATGCATTGGGCATCATTATCAAGTGACTGCCCATTACACAACACTCTCTGTGTTTCCATCGTGTGAATATTAACAGCCTACTCAGCAAACCATGCTATAAATAATTTCTCAGGCTCATAGAGCAGAAGTTGTGTTTCATCTACAGACAAATCACGTACACTGCCTCATGATACTTTTTGACATTAACGTCATTGGTGGCAAAATTGACTTAAGATTTTTACACCTACGATGCATCCAATGAATGAGTCCATTAGGTTTGTTCCATCCTGCTCCTTGTGCGTACATACATATCTCCATAACGGCAAATTAATTTTGTGGCCAAATGGAGGAATATACTGTAGAGTCTGTGATGGTGGAACGCTCGGTTGAGACTAAATGTTTAATGCGCTGTGTGTACATGTGTTGGGAAATGTATGTGTGCTGTCCCTAAGTGTGTGTGTGTGTGGACTAAATGTTTAATGTGCAGTCTTCGCTCTTTCATTTTCTACATTATTAATCAGCCAATAAGGTGACTCTTTCCCTCTAATCTCACTGGGAATTATCTTGCTTTGCTCATTACCACGCACACATTTATATGCAAATATGTACATAGGTGCATACATGAAAACACATGCACCGACAAGCTTTGTGAAAAATTAGGTCTGGGGACAAACTGCACGAATAAACCCTATTTAATCTAGAGCACAGAAATGAGCACGGGAAGGATGCTGCAGAGATATTAACTTTAATTGTGTTGCGAATTGTATTGGTTGTTAAACATGTGCCACACATTCTGTAGAAATAGACCTATCTTATTAGTCTAAATCACAAATTGTGACTGCAATCAAGAGGAAGGAACACATTTCCATGAGCAGAGACGCTATTCATTTAATTTACGCCAATGAAATTATGGTCAATTCCACAGACTGCGAGAGGCACAAGTCAAACCTTTAGTGTAAAATCTAAACTGCCCCCTAAACAGCTGAGTGTGTGGTCTTTTGCCTCACCCCCATGCCTTGTGATTTCCTTTAGAGTAAATCTATTAAATGAACAGAGATAAAATAAATAAAAATAAAATTATTGACGCTAGCAACGAAGATGTACTACACCAGTTAAGACTCCATAGAAGTGAAGCCTCTTCATTACACCTACATGAAGATAAGAGATGTGACAGGATCCCCTGGTGACTAGAGCCTGGCGTATGGTGGAGTAAAGCCAGCAGGTGGTTAATGGAAATTGCCTTTACTTGATAGTTCATAGACAGACAAGAACCAAGAGTGAGCAGGGGATGACATGAAACAAGATCCCCAGCTCTAACATGGTAGGCTATACGGTATATCTCATACTGTCTAGTACATGTATCTTATTGAAAGAAAAAAAAAGGTCTGTGGGAGAACATAACGTCAGTGGACCAGAATTTAACCTGGGGCAAAACTTCAGCTTTTTAGCCTCGTATTATCCATATGAACTCTTCAATCATGCTTTCTGCTTCCCAACCTCTCACTCACAACACTGTTTTCTCACAGCCCTTGTCAGTCTGGTTCTCATGTCTTGACAGCACCAGAGCTTACCAAACATTGTAAGAGCAGAGCCCCCGTGACTGGTCTTTACTGAAAAAAGAAACAACACAAGTGCTATTTGAAAATGCTTAAAAGAAAAGAGAGGCAACGGGCCCTGAAGGTATTAAATATCAATATTCTCCAAGGTAGTATCGCCAGATCTGCAGGAGAAAATCCCCAGCTGTTTAAGCCTAAATAGTGCAGCTCAGGTTGGATCCACCAAAGATTTTTCCTCCAGGACACACCTCAGATCTAATATATACCTCAGCCTGATGTGCTGCCTCTCCCTTATCTTCAGTTAGGCATTGATTAGTTTCATTACAGCTTTAACAGCAGCTCTACACAGCATGACGCTTACCTCCCAGGTTGTGAGAATATGAGAATATGGCAGAGAAGAGAGACCTGAGTTGGATACATAATGAATGTTTAATTAAAGAAAAGAAAAATAACCGTTTTAAATTGTTGCATTTATTCATTTACCACATACTGATATTCCTCTAAAACTCACCTGCCCTTATCTGGTCCTGAGACATATGGGGCTCTAATTTCGTGAACTAGGTGCAGGCGGAGCGGATCAGGCCTGCGCCTCGCCTTCGCTTCGCCAACGGGGAGTGGTCAGGAGCAGATTGCAATTTTCCTTCGAAACGCAGCGGAGCGCATCCCGCCTACTTCCCTCCCACCGGCGCAAATGGCATAGAGGGAGGAGAGAAGGCGTGGAGTGGGTTTGACACAGCCGAGTCAGATCTTCACCAATCAAATGAGCTCCTCTCCTCGCCTTTAAATCCGCCGCGCGCGCAAGGCGGACGTTTGATTTCACCGTGGACGAGAAGATTTGAATCAGCACCTACAGATTACAGCATAGACATTCAGCACATCTATATCGATTGTCCCGTCACACTGATGACAGATCAAAGGCTGCACAGATGAAAGATGAGGATGGATTACTGCTGTGTTGACACTACACGATTATCTGCTATATTTATGTATTTACTTATTGATTTATTGAGCCGCATCGTCACACGACCATAACAAATAAAACTGAAAACAAATAAACTATCATCTCTCACAGCAAACCACAATCAGCCTGGCATCATAGTCCGCGATGCCTCCGTTACGCACAGCTGTTTGTTTATGTTGTGATCTGTGCACACGTGTTTAAATATAGGTTACTAAATATGAGTGTCTTTATTAATGGAAAAGGGGTGTGTGTGTTTTGTTTTTTTTGTTTTTTTTACTGGGCTACAGCTCTCAATCTGTCAGAGCAAGTGAGACGGGAGGAAACTGATGTTCTGGTCCGGTCCAAGCTGGCAGTGTCCGGTCGCGCGAACAGACCTCACGGGCCGATGATGCAAAAGTAGTCTGGGAGGGAGGAGGTTATGAGGTTATCCAGGTCTATCTATCTATCTATCTATCTAACCTATATTTAAACACGTGTGCACAGATCACAACATAAACAAACAGCTGTGCGTAACGGAGGCATCGCGGACTATGATGCCAGGCTGATTGTGGTTTGCTGTGAGAGATGATAGTTTATTTGTTTTCAGTTTTATTTGTTATGGTCGCGTGACGATGCGGCGCTGGCCCCTAATAAATCAATAAGTAAATAAATAAATAAATAAATAGCTGATAATCTGCAACGGCACAGTGTGTAGTGTCAACACCTGCTCTTGGGACATCCACGGCTGCTTTTTAGTCTCAGTCCCTCCCTGGTTTCATCTGTGTTAATTCAGTCAGGCTGAGTTTCCATTACGCAAGCCTTTGATCTGCCATCAGTGTGACGGGACAATCTATATAGATATAGGTGTATGTGCTGATTCAGATACAATAAATAGGGGTTATTGTGATTATTATTATTATTATTATTGTTAATTGCATTTAAATGTGCCTGGAACTGTGGAAATCTGCCTGTGGGGTCTTGGTGACGTGTACGCACTGCGCGCTGGGCAGTCAAATTGCCACTGCGCTGGCTGCGCTTCGCCTTGCGCTGACATTAGACCAGGTCGGAGCTGGCGAGCTTTCGGCGCACTCTCCGCGCGGTCTATCGGCAACAAATTGTCACTGCGCCACGGCGAATCTGTCGACACCTCCCCCTGCTGCGCGACCACTCCCATCTCAGCGCACAGCAGTCTACCAATTTACCGAATCCGCTGCGCACCTTGTTGCACTGGACGATAATACCACTTCGCCAGCTGCGTCAGGGCTCGCCTCGCTGCGCCACCCTGAGTTGCGCCAAGAAATTAGGGCCCATGGTGGCAGAGATTAGAGAGCCATTCTGCCAGTGTGGCTAATAATGTAAAAAGCAGAACATACGCATGTTGTTAAAGAAAATATCTTAACATGCTGAACACATGTAATTCCTGTGTTTGTATTAGAGATGTTCCGATACCATTTGTTCGCTCCCAATAGCGATTATGATACTTGTGTTGTGGGTATCAGCCGACACCAAGTATAGATACCGCTGCCAGTGTTTTTTGAAAATTTATAATTGTATACTGTGCATGCGTGCGTACGTGCGTGCTCGTATACTACTATGCTTGGCATGGATGTGATATGATTCATAATGTTGTAAGGCCTGGTTCAGGTTAAACCTTTTGTAAAACATAAATGAATACAGCAAAATAATTAAACTTCCTTCAAAGTCAGACACTGAAACTGAACTGAAAAAGAACACAATCTGTGAATGAAAAACAATTCCTTCAAAAACTTCTTAAGTACAGCCACACATACTGGTGCAGTACACAGTGATACAAGGATACATTTTTCAACTCATACATACCTTTTTTTCACTCTGGTCCAAATGCTGCACCATTGGCAGAGCATATTGTTTATATTTTGTTTTATAAAGGGATCACCCCAAAGGTGGACTGTAACCGTGCTAACAGAGCTAACTGGTTAACAGATTCCTCTTTCTAATACAATATGGTATCAGATCGGCGCCTGGACTTCACTAGTTTGTATATATTTCAAGTGACGTCACTCATGGACTGTGGATTTTCACCTCATAATTTTAAGTCACAAATTGATATGGTAATTTTAATAAAATTTAATAACAATATCTAATAGGAGTGATTACATTTTATATCCAAATGGTCAAAGATCAATTTCACTATGACATCATAATGTTCAGCAATAACACTTGGGGCCGTAATTCAGCACCGTAACTCAGGAACAGATGGGGAGGATGTGACCGTATTTTTTGTAACTTGGCTGGTAGACAGAGTCAAACAATTTCAAGGTGGTCAATCTAAATCTAATCTGTATGAGAATTGCACTTATATCCCACAGGTTTTCGTACTCTGTCCATTTTCTCTACTTGATGGCTCTTTACCTCATGTCATTGAGATGATTTTCTCCACTGTAGAGACATGGTTGATTGTTGATTGACTTCTAAATGACCCCCAAATCACAGTGTAATCAATATTAAGTGTTCAACTCAAACACTACTCACACTAAAATAGCCAATAAGCCAGCCACTTCATTCACTGCTTGACACTATATTTCACACACTTTAACTAACACGTGAGTTGGAGTACTGTAAATTTCTTACATGTCATCACATGCTTCACATGGTTAACCTCAGGTGTGACTAAAAAGTTGCTGTCAATTCAATACCCATCTTGAGTTATTACAATAGCCAAGTCTGTTAATTGGGTCATTCATTTTCGTAACAGACTTTTTAATTTGGTAATTAATTGGGGTAATAAATTGAAGGCATTAGTTAAGGCAATAAATATATTTGCATTAGCAGTTTTCTACCATGCAATACATCTCTCTCCTTAACCATGGACTGTATTAATAACTCCCTAGGAAACCCATTATGTACAGTTACTATAATAATGTATTGATTCTAGGTTATGTGTCAATAATAATGAAGCAAAGCTAATTTTAATCTTATGCACATCATCAATATGTTATTGTTGTGCATATGCAGCCACAAAAGAAGGATGAGAGCGAGACAGAGTAAAGGAAGAGAAATGAAGAACAGGCAGTATAACATTATTATAATTTTGCAAGAAGTGATAACTGACAGACAAGTCATGACATGAAATAATGTCATACAGTGAAAAAATTAAATTACACTGAAGAGCCAGCCAAAAACCCTCTCTCTGACAAGTGTGAGATTTGTTGTTCCCATGCATGCTGAGATTGTTTGTTATTCATCTTTGTGTAATGTAACTTAGACATCACTCTCTGTAATGACTTAGGGTTTAATGGAGCGCTCAGCAAAGTATCAATCAACTGTACTGCTCCATCTCAAGCTTTGGTTCTTGGCTCTTATCCTTTCATACTGTCCCAAGTTCCCCACATTTCTCAATCTGGCCACTTGAAATTCAAAAGAAAGCCTCAGTCCTCTCACACTCCATTCAGTCAGACATAAAAGTGGTATTACTTAAATAAGTAAGTCTTTTCTGACTCCATTTAGCTGCACCTGCTGCACTTGGCTTAAGGAACGTTTTTGATAAATGTCAGTTTACATTAACACAATGTTCTCTCTCTCTCTCTCTCTCTCTCTTTTGATTTTCTATTTATGTGTGCCTTTTCTATTTAACTATCATTTATCTTTTAAATATCTGTTAATGCACTCTGGCTGCTTGTCTGTGGAATCCTTCCTGTTCTCTCATAGGATGCCTGTATACACTGTCTACTAACCTCACCTCATGTTATTGGTCTTTGGCACTATTATGTTTCGGAAATGTAGTTCAATTTGCAAAGTGAGTTTGCAATAGCCTCACATCAACTTCCCAGTTCATTTCACAATCAGTCAGTATTGTATTGTGATTGGTCGGTTTGTAAAATGCAGGTCATTGCAATAGTGGCATTGTAGAATCTAAATCCTGAACACATATCATCCTTTTGACAGCTGGCCTTCGGTCAGTGAAGCTCTATAGGTCTGCCACACCGAGAGACCTGTTTCTCATACATCATGGTCTGTGACAGGCCAAAATGAAATTATTTATTTATTTATTTTGTTTTTTAGTTTAGTTTTTTTGTTTTTTGGTGACTTGCTGCAGGCAAAGAGGAGGCTGAGATTTAGAAAATGCTACTTTGAAAGTTTTAGATTTTCTTTTTGACAAAGCATAGAAAATGGTCCCATTGTGCTACAGGCAGCTGGACAATAAATGGCAGCCGTGTTAGAGGAAAAAAAAGAAAAAACATTTGCTGCTAAAATACAGGCAACACACACCTGTTGTATTGTTACCCTGCATGGAGAAACATGCCAATTCTGATCGCATTTCCCCAAGTTAACTCATGCTGTTGAAATAAATACAGCCCCATGTAGACATGAAGGCCTGTGCATCACTTTTAACCGATAAATGGCGACAGCCCTGGATCTCAAGGCTTAAATAAAATCCCTGTGAACTTCAGAGGACACTGGAGTTTTTTTTTTAATTTGGAGCATTGCTGTGACTGCTGCTCATCCAGGGGTGAAGTGGAAAAAGATGCTCACAGGGTTGTTTGTCCCTGGCCCTGTGTCCTTGACACACACTGGCTTTTTCATCCCCTCTGATATTGCTCTAATAAAAATCTCCTTTTGTTGTCTTTCTCTCACGAAACAGGAAACACAAGGAAGCAAGTGTATTCTGTAATACTGGATTTACACAATTTACACATGTACATTTACGTAGGGACATAGTAGGTGGAAGATAAAGAATGCATTCCCACCAAAATTAATATTTCAACTGCGTTCTAATCATAAAGTGTCTTGAGATAATATCTATAATAATTGGTGCTATATAAATAGAAGTAAATTGAATTCTCTCAATATACTGAGACAGCTCGTTTTTATTTCCCTTTGTCACCATTGCTCTTATTGTATCATTACATTTTCATTGTATGAAAGATGGATATCAGAAATATAAATATACAACCATGAAATGACCATGAGACAAGGACAGGCGAGCTGAACGTGACAGCAATGTGACAGGAACAGACACAGGAAGAAATGTAATGACATGTAATGGGGTTTGATGTCGGCTCTTTTCCTGGAGAGAGACTGGATCAATCCTTCGTTAATGGCCCCATGAGAACCACTGTGGATCGCAATCTGTGAGGACAGCTATAGCTTCAGCACAAGACTTTTGTTTTATTTTTTTAAAGGATGTGGTCCTCTATCCTCCAATGCCAATCAATATGGGCATGTCTTTATCAATTGCAATCATGGTAGTGTGGCTATAATATGAAAGTAATTCTCCAGTCAGTTGATAATTGAGCCAGAGGCAGCGGCTCGGTGCAGTAACCAACCAAACACAAGATCAGTAGTATAATTACAAATAAATTCAAACTGCAGTTTAATGGGATTGATCTGCATGGATAATACTCTTCTTGTGAACCTCACAACAATTGAAGGAGCATTGAAGTGTAATTGGATTGACATCTGGACTGATCTGCCCACAGGTGGCAGGGTGTGGGCAGCAGTGGCCTGAATTTATATGTGGTCTGTCTTTTTCTCACCATTGATTTTTGTTTTAGTCCAAGACTTAGCCGAAAACCTGCTGTGGAAACAAAGCCACATTGCCATTTAGGTTTATTTATTTGTTTTTCATAATCATGCTCATTTTCCTCAGTTTTATCATAGTGGCCACAGAATGAAAATCCCTCTTTCAGACCATTTTTTGTGTTTCTAGGTCATAAAAGGGATCTTAAACCAGAGAGCCATTAGACTTTATTATTCTATTATGGGTTCTAATCCCTCTGCGCTCATCATTTAGAAAAAAAAAGTCAACCTGCAAATACATTCGCACTCGGGCTTAACACTGGAGCAATAGTGCAAAGGAACAGCTCCCAGTGCAGCAGTTTAGATAAAACACATTCAGATGCACACACATAATGCAGAGGCTGGGTGGGGTGGGTGGGGGGTGGTGGTGGGGTTGGGAGCGGCGCGGTAGAGAGTTATTCGGTAACAATGGTAAAACCAAAATGCACAAGCACATTAGCTTGAAGCATTCTGCACATACAGTAGACCGTACAATGAATAGA
The DNA here is from genome assembly GCF_045865225.1 of Trachurus japonicus. Classification (NCBI taxonomy): domain Eukaryota; kingdom Metazoa; phylum Chordata; class Actinopteri; order Carangiformes; family Carangidae; genus Trachurus; species Trachurus japonicus. The sequence goes on along the minus strand of NC_140918.1, from coordinate 21,183,876 downwards.
TATGATGATGTACAGTATGTAGACTGGTGGGGAGTTTGTTATATGGTATAGTTTCTGTGGTTGTCACGTGGCAACAACACCAGGCCTCCAGCTGCCCTTGATTTACCTTTCCTGGGTAACCATGACCTTGACAACAGAGCGTCTTCAGAGACGTCAGTAATTCATGCTCGAAAAATTACTTAATTTGTATGTTGCTGCTCAAGAACTGAAACATCCAGATTGTAAACAGCGGGCTGGCAGCTGTGTATTCAGCAAGTCCTTCAACCTAAACAGAAAGTCGCTCAAACTAAACAAAATACAGCTTTTTGTATTTATTTTTTCTAATTTTTGACAGCATGTAAAAGTAAAAAAAACAAATACTTGTTGTCATGATACTGTGAGATCTCAGCAGACAAAAAGACAACTTTCACATGACTAACAAAATAAATAATTTATATCTCCTCTGTACATTTTCATGTTTCACAGTTTCCAAATATTGAATTGATGATATTATGTGGATTTTGTGATGCTGAGAACGTCGCAGTCTGTTCACTTGAGTAGAGAACCTCTGCTTGTGTGTCTAAAGTGTCTCAGCATCAGGCAGCAGTGCATTTAAATTCACTTAACCACATCTCTGTGCATTTACATCATCAGTGTTTGTAAATACTACACTGAACTCACAACACTGAGCTGAGTAAATAAGCCTCGTAGAATCACACTGAGAAAACACATTTAACCACTAGGGTTCATCATTAAAGACTCAGAGCCTGAATACTCAGTAAGTCCGTATTTACTCAGTTCTCAGCCTGCTTTTATAGCCCTTAAAATACCATGTTTGATTGTAATAGTTTTAATATGTGTCATTATGCTCAGTGTTTTCCATAAAAGCTTTCTGACACACGACATAGAGTTGTGAGGCTTATTCTGTCTTAAATCGTTAGGGAAAAGAGTTGTTTTGCACATGTGAGTAATTTTCTATGGTGGCCCAGATGGGTCAACACAATACAAAAGCTTGAACACAAATACACAGCAGCAACACAGAAGTCATAACATGAATGCAAAAGTCACAACTGTATTTGTCATTGACCACTGATTTTGCTCATGATATGTCTTGTATTGTCAAAAACACAGTGCAGGGGGCGGTGCGTGGCGCAGTGGGTAGAGCGGCCGCTCCATGTAGAGGCTACAGTCCTCGCTGCAGGCGTCCCCGGTTCGAATCCCGCGTCGGGCAGACCTTTCCTGCGTGTCATTCCCCCTCTCTGCCTCCCCATTTCCTGTCTATCTCTACTGTCATCACTATCAAATAAAGGCAAAAAGCCAAAAAATATACTTAAAAAAAAAACACAGTGCAGACATTTTAACAATTTTCATCAGAGTTGGTTTTTAAGTGCATGTGCATGTAGTTTGGTTCACACGCCATTCTCTCAACCCATTTTACAGTGTTTAGACTAACAAAGACAAACAGAGCCAACTCATCTTCCTCTCACAAGAACTTAATCTAGAACGAAGGACACATATACAGAATGCTTGACTCTCCTCCAGATGTGCAGATGTATCATTGCATAGCAACATATTTGCCTCCTCCAGCATGCTGTTCCAGGTCTCACCAAATGTTGTTTTATTTGTGATGCAAAGGACTCTATCAGAGCGTAGACACTGGGGCGAGCTGAACTCAACTGCACAGTAAAGACGGTTAAAGAATTTAAATGACTGAAACTAAATTCTTCTTTTATTTTTTGCCTTGTCTCTGTTGTTGAGGCTGGGACTGTGGAAGCTTTTCAGTTGCATTAATTCGGTGTTATGTGGTTAATTTAGTTTTTTTCTTTGTTTAGTTTAGTTCTTCTTGTGTTTGAGAACAGATATGTGCATGATAATGACTTTACATGTGCTGAAGGTTAGTACACGTGCATCAAGTTGGTGTTTGGCAACAGGTCTCACAGAAATGTATGGGATTGTTCCAGAGCTTGGTTAGTCTGCTCTCATAAAGTATTTGATGAAAGGTGATGATGATAGATGGTGCAGGCTTTCAGTTGTGGGCTGAGGATGAGAATGGAACAACTGGACTGTGGTTTAAATGAAATGGACAGCAAGAGCAGGTTGGTGCCATCTTCAACACTCAACTCGAGTGGACATTTGAACTCTGGCAAAGCTGCTCATTTCAACTTACACAGCAATTTGCAAGTCAGTTTAATGTAAATTGTGAAATGTGGATGATAGAGGTCTGTAGAGGCTTCACTGTGAATATATACTGTAGGTGAGTTATGTGGGACTTACAGGTCTAGGCAGGACACTTCATTTTTAATTTCCTTTTTCTATTATGCTCTCATAGTAGACATATATACATATATATGGTATACTGTATATGGTATAAGGTATTTCTTATAACACAAAATGCATGTGTCGTTTCCTCCAAGCAGCCTTAAAATAACCAATTTTTTTCCCCAAATAATCAGATTAGTAACAATATACATTGCAACGTCACCTACCACAGAGAAACAACATCTGGCTGGCTGTGTCTGCAGGGTCCACTGCCTGCTGTGCCTGTTCTGTTCACTAGGCTCTTCCCATTAAAAAAAGAAAAATAAATTAAATTAATTATAAAACTAGTGAGTATTAGCGTGTCCGTGGTAGTCGCTTCGCTTGTGGGTGTCAATTGAAAGATCAAGTGTGAGTAATTTGTTATGAAGAATGAGGGTGGTCTTTTATTTAGAGAGAAAAATAAATGCAATCAAGATCCCACATCTGACATTATTTCCATAAGAAAAGTGGAAAACACATTTTGTCATTATCATTTTGCAGGAATTATTTAAAATATCCTGCTTTTATTGTAATCCAGATTAACACACATTCACATCACATTCACAAAAGCACCTTAAATATGATGGTTTATCCACAACTCAAAGACCAGAGTGGAAACAGAAAAGAAAGGAGCTCTGTGGGTTCAGACCTATAAACTACAGGTCACTTGTCCGATGTGAGAGGCCAGCTCTTCTCTTAGACCTTCGCTTTCGCCGAGCTTCGTCACCTCCGTACGGAACTCGTCAAACCTGAAATGAGCCGCTCACTGTATGTTTGACTTGCACTGACATACACTGTGTGTATCCATCAGCAGCACAGCAGGGCAGACACTTGCCAACGCGGGGGTTTGATGCAAGTCACCAGCTTGAAGGATGGTCTTTCCAACCACAGCAGTAGACCCCCTCCCCTCCCCACTACCCCTGAAAAGTGCTGCTGCAGAATTATTAAGCTTTATAACAACACACAACCGATGGCGTAACCCGGCATAGAAGTTATTACTACGAGAGCTTTTATGCTCACTGAGAAAGAAGCAAGGGAAATATTTGTCTTTGTTCCACATTTTCACCGCCCCTGCATTTTCCATGTTCAACATCAGACTTATTGTGAAATTTCACGCATTAACATGATACAAATTTACACAGCAGCCTTGTTTGGAAATAAACCAGACTTCTTTCTTTCTTTTTTTTTGGCGTTCTTGGTCTCGGTTCAGCAGCATCAGCCAGAGCCAGAGACTTTTGTTATTACACCCTGAGGTAGACTAACCGCTTGACAGTAAAAAAAAAAAAAATATATATGTTGGTCCGATTTTACGATCAAATATGTATTGTTCCCACGCTGATATTCCTGTAAAAACATGTGAAGGTTTTTCTATTCAATTACCAAATCAAATTTGCCCCAAATACCCACTTTTGAAGTTCTCCTCCTTCATTATGCAAGCTTCACACTCGTGCCTGTGTGGAGAAATAGCATGCATATTCTGATGACATTTTTACTGTTGTCAGTGTTGGATTTTTTTTTAATGAAATTTAAGAGTGAAAAGGGAAGGTGAAATTGAGGAAGAGAATAATTCAAAGAGAAAGGTAATGTGAGAGGAGATTTAATCGGAGGAGGCAACTGTCTGAGCAAAAACTAAAAAAAAGAAGCTAAAAGTTGTTTCTGGTAAAACTGTCTTGAAGATTAGTCATTCACCATGGCATTGATGGATTGGGTAAACTTGAAAGATGTTCTCTGGGTTGTTCACACCAGCGAGGAACAGACAAAAAAGGAGAGGAAAAGTGAGGGAAGTTAGGAGAAGTTAGGCAAAAAGTGCAGTGTTTTTATGGCTCCTCTGTTCCATTTTTGTCTCCACTATACACCATCCATCATCGGTCAGGGAGAGAGCTATACAGACAAACTGAAATTTGGAAATGTTTCATCGCCTTGGCACTCACAGATTCTCCTTCAACCCATCTTTGCCATGCACTCTGTCTACCAGCCAACCTCCCTCTTCTAGTTTTTTCTGTCTCTCACCATTTGGCTCCAAACTGTAGTTAGCAGTGGCCAGGTTCATTTAGCAGGGCTCATGCTTCACTGAGGAATGATGATGAGGTGTTCAGCTGTTTGGAATACCTATAGTCCTTTCTCGGCAATGAACACAATTCCCAACCTTGTTTTCCTTTAATGCCGCTCTTGTAAACGTATTTAGACACTTTGCAATGACTACCCGTCACATATATGTTTTATTGTGGCTGCAGTAGCACAAAGTACTGACGTTACAAAAAAGGGGGAGGTCAATGAGGACAAACAACAGATCACTCACAAGGCCCAAAGCTGGGCGGCTAATATGTGTATGGCCATTTCTTTATAATGTGTACTCCCTGAAAACAACAAAATGAAAAAGTCAAGTGCAAATGTTTGGAATAAACTGCAATAAGTGTAGTTAAATGTAAAGTAAAAAAAAAAGTCCTGTGGCTGGTTGTCAAAACGTATCTGGTCACGTGATGATGATTTATACAAAGATAAACTGGTAGTTGTGCAGATGAATGGAGGGTTCACTGATTGACCACCAGACAGATTTTCACACAAAGCTTGCATTAACAACATTTACTTGCCAATGGTTTGCAGCTCATTTTCGTTCATCTTAATAATATGCTAACTTTTGATTTTGAATATTGATGTTAATGTCACCGGCCCAGGTGTTTGATCATAAACTAAACTGAACAGTCAGAGAATCTCAGTGGTGATTGCAGTTAATGTTTAGGGGGCAGAAGAGAACTATCATAACTATTACAGAACCTCTCCAACCACCGCTGCAACATAATCCATCATAATGATCGGTTCATTCCAGACACTCACTTACTGACGGCTGAGTCAGGTATTTTGTTTACTGAGAAAAGGCTTTCTTCCCAAAACTCAGAACAATTTCAATGACATTGTGAAGCAATGCATGTAAAAGTGTTCTATAAAATGAAGCATTAGCTAGTAACAGATGTATAAAACATAGGGATTTGCTTTTCAAAAGAAATGGCTTCAAGCAGAACTTTGCTCCCTGTGTTTCTCAAAGGTCTGACCTCCATTCTCTCTTCTCTCGTTAGAGTGATTTACGATATCTTCTCTGATATATCAGCCACTGTCTGCTCGAGCTCAGCATGAGCTCCTGTTGCCCCTGAATGATGCGTCTGTGTACATGACAAATTAGTTGTTGATATGTCCCTGCACCAGTGTGACAAAGATTTACAACTCCTGGCAGCCGACCGGATTCTGATTTTTATTCTGTCTCTGCTCCTCTTGTTACTTTCTTTCCTCCTTCAGCAGGCAGCTGTGTTATCCTAAAGAAGACTTGTCATCTGTTATTCATATCAAAGGCATTCTTTTATGTAACTGATAAGTCATACACTTTCCAGAAAATGAAAATGGCTCGTTAACATGCAGCTCGTAGGGGAAAAACTGACACTTTTAATGACTTACTGAGAATTCTTAAAAAAGAAACTTTACAAGGTATTTCTCCGCAGCACACTGAAAACATCAAACTGTTTCCATGTGTAAGCTCACAGTTCTGCTCTCTTCATCCGACGACTTCCACTCACTTTCACCCCCAAGTTGTGGTCTCTCTCTCTTGCTGTCTGTCTCTCTGCCCTTTTGGCCACTGAAGCGTATGATTGGACAGCAGTGATGCTGATTAGCATAATGCTGTGGCATTCATCTTCAACCTGCATGAAGTTAAGGAAAGTGTGTGTGTGTGTGTGTGTGTGTGTGTGTGTGTGTGTGTGTGTGTGTGTGTGTGTGTGTGTGTGTGTGTGTGTGTGTGTGTGTGTGTGTGTGTGTGTGTGTATGTATGTGTGGACAGGGAATGAGCAGCAGTAACCATTGAAGACAGGGTCAAACACAGCCCAGAGTAGATTAGGCAAATGTCTCATTAGCAAGAGACTTGGTGGAGACCACACTCACTCAGACACTTCCTTATTCACTTTCCCACCTGTCAGGCTGCTGCAGTGCTGTGGTCATAATGATAGAATCACTATACAGTAGAAAGAAGTAAGAGATTGTCAACCTCATTGCCCATTTTGCTGCTCACCGTCAAGGGGGTCAAAGGTCAAGGTCACAGTGACCTTATAAACCGAGGTTTTGACTTTATGAACACAAAATATTCATAACAGCTTGAGGAAAATTCTTCAAATTTGGTACAAATGGTCACTTGGATCTAAGGGCAATGTAATTAGACCTAAGTGGTCAAATGTCATACTGTCCTTAGGAAATACTCTTAAGCCATTACTTAAAGGTATAATGTGTAGGAATTACCTCCATCTAGCGGTGCGGTTGCATATTGGAACGTATTCTTGATGTTGCATTCAGGTGAAATGGGGCAGACGTCAGACAGACAACAGACGCTGCATGTAACAGGATAAACAAGCCTCTATGTAAACAAGTGGTCCGCCAGCACAAGTCAAAACAATACAGGCGTGACAATATGTTGTCATGGTGATGTGGTATTGTTTACCTGACCCACGTTTTACCGTCTTTCTCTGGTGGAGTAAAATGACATCCGGTTGGTTTGCCGACGGCCGTCTGCCTGACTGCACCTGAATGCAACACCAGTGCCTCCGTCCTTCCTCACACTACACAGTGGTGACAGTTTTAACAGGCCGAGCCGACAGCTTCGCTGAGTTTCCGTGGTTACCTACGGTCACGCTGCCACTCAACGTAAAAAATGGCGATGCAACATGGCCGCCTCGGTTCGGTGCGTCGTCCACTTATGTATTTGTAACGACTTGTAACAACTCATTCTAAGGTACCAGAAAGCTTTCATTTGTATGCGGGTGTGATTCAACTTAAGTGAAATACGTATTTATGAAAAGCCAAATAAGTTACATACTGGGGCTTTAAGACTTCACACATTGTTAAAATTTTACATGATTTTTGATGTAACGTTAAGTTCGTCTGAATAGTGGAATTCAACCACATCTGATATAAAACCAAACGGTAAATAAATCAAAATCAGACGTGAACCGCTATCAGGTTTCTGTTATAAGGGATATATTAATAGTGCACAATGTGCTTATTTGTTAACTTGTTAACACTTTATAAATCACTTATAAGCTGATATAAAACAATAAATAAAATGGGCAGTGGCAGTGACCTGTTGCTTGCCAAATAGTTATCCTATGTTAACCTACTGTTAAGCCTCATATCATTTTGTCTTCTCTATCACTTGTCTGCTTCATCATATAACCTGTTTGTTAAGAGCAATTAACCACCATCTAAATTGCAATGGTCAAAAAGTTTAATTTGGCAGATCAATCATATCAATTATCATATCAAATGACCAGATTCATGTCGAGCATAAAACCCGTCATTGCTTATTAACAAATTACCATAAGGATCATTTTACCAGTTATAAATGGTGGTAAGTCGTTTGTAAGTTTAATGAACAGTAGCATTATGTTAGAAAGAAACACTGGTTCATGGTTGGCATCTCAACCCCTAGACCACAGGGACACCCCTTACAGGTATTTTTAAGACACACAGATGCTTCATAATTTCATAATGATGCAGCTGGCCACAACTTTGTAGAAGTGCGATGCCAGGAAACCGGCATGCACAGCAGACCTTCTTCACAGAGGTCATCTGGACATGTCACAGTAGGAAGGCACAGGCGTTAATGAATGATGGCTGAACTCCATTCAGGTTCAGGATCCTGGTATTCTGCATTCAGTTCACACTGTCACACTGCCTTACTTGAACATTTTAATAAAGTCACATTATAAGTGCATTCTGTGATATAACAAGTCAAAATGTCAGCTGTGAAAAAGCCCTACCAGGACCGCCAGCCCAAGTGGAATACAAGTAGTCTTTCTCATTACACCTGTGTTTAACATTTACATACATAAATTATATTATTATGTAACAGCATTAAGCTGTGCTCCTAGCGTTTACTCTGCACTTGACCCAACAATAAGTGCAGCACACACCTCTTATCATATGCAGGCAGGATGCTTTCTGCAATTTGCATTCAGCACTCACCCAAGGTGCTGCTTTAAACATCTCTCTCTTTCACCTGAACAACAGGAAAGTAAATGAGCAATCTGCTCTGACTTCTTAGCATCTCCAGGGCAGCTTAGTGGATGGTAACATCAGCTAAAGGCCTGCAGTGAGTCATGATAGTCAAGATTTAATATCTACTTTTTTTTTAGCATTACATGACATAGTAGCTTACAAAGTTAGATAATAGATAAAGATGTTACCAGTACGTATTATTAGTAGTATTTATTATGGTTACAATATAAAAAGCTACACACAGTGTCATTTATTCATTTTATTCTGACTTTGTTGCTCTATATACAGTATGGCATCATACTTTTCTTTATAATCCTCTTATAATTACTACAGCCAATACATGTCACCTAGCAACAAAATGCAAGTATAGGTCACAATAATCTTGTGCACAAATGACTCAGTGGATCAGTGTTGTGTGGGCCTTGTTGCCACATGTGTTGAGGTTTTTGAATTCTGCATCTAGCCTACTGTGACAGCTGATTTCCACATTTCAAGTGGATAAACTGGACAGCTCAATGCAGCTAAACATTAACTACTCATACATTACAGTCTGCTCCTCTAGATGCTATTCATCATGCTGCTGTCAGTTTGTCCTTTATCTTTTAATCAAATGCCCTTGGTGATCTCTGGTAACATTTCGATTTTACATAAAAGGAAAAAAAAGTTTGAAATTTGTAAGAGAGAAAGCAGTTTAAAAAAATACTATTTCAAAGTAACTTGAAATGTCTGGGTGCTCTGGGCCTCTATAAAACTTTCAGAATGTGCCATCAAATACCTTGAGAAGTTTTTGAATCTCACTTTTGAAAAGTTGTTCAAACCCAATAGACGGGTAAGCTGGCACAAGCTGAAAGAAGAGCGACTATCTGCGAGAGGGAGGGACAGACACACAAACACAGGGAGAAGGACACAGGTACAAGTTGAGAGAAATAGTGGCACAATGTGTGCTAATAGAAAAGAATAAAAACACCTCACAGTAGAGTTTGTGAACAGACAAAGGGAAAGGGAAAAAAAGGAGACACAGATAGGATGCTACCATAAACAAGGTGGGAAAACCATTCACAATACAATAGTGTTGAGGACAAACATGCAGACAGACTCTGTATTTTTTGGGATTGTCACCCACCCTTGACCGACAGCCCCACAGATATAATTGTTAATAATGAAGTTGCTCATCTCATTGCTCTAAGTGGATTGAAAACAGCAGCTCATGCAGTGTTGTTTTGGTAGCGTGACCATGGTGGCTGGCTATAATTTTCTACCACATCACAGGGAGCAATTGGCATACTGTAATGGTCTCTCACCAGCAGAACACTGCAGCACTTACGAAAGTGGAAAAATATGATTCGAAATGTGCAATGCTGCATGAGGTCCACGCAAGCAACAGATGCTCACAGAATGTGGTGAAATAAGTGCAAAGTCTAATTTTGCCATACTTTGAAAAGAGAAAAGTGGAAATTATTCACCAAAAATGAGTAAGACATACACCTGGTCTGGCATCAGTCATAGATGTTTGTAGTAAAGACACACAGAGTTATGGACCCAAAAGTGACACTTCCTTACTCTTCTTAGCAAAATTATACTTGAGGTTTCCCTCTTTTCCTCTGTCACTGTTTAGATAACAGAATCATATATCATATTTTCAGTCTGTTCTTAGACATTGCACTTACTCTATATAAAGTTAATAAATATCTTTAAATTTGGGCATTCTATTATGTTGTTTTTAAGTAGATCCACAATCTATTGGGTCAAGAAATGACAGTTTGTGATGTCAGACTGATCATATTGATCAACAGTATAATTCAATGAAGTTCCCATAACTGTGTGACTGAGTAGCTGAATGAGGATTTTTAATTATAGATTTGTAGTGTTCAGCTATAAGTTGAGTAATGGTGATTTAATTGAGCATACTGTAAGCAGAGCAGAGTCAACTTATTATTACAGCATAAACATGCAAAAAGAAGAATTAAATGACATCCAACAACTCAATAATAAAATAAACTACACCAATGCATGATGGGTAAGGAAAAATCAGATATGCTTATATCTCTAACAATAGGAAAGCTATACATCAGATTCACTTTGATCATGCTTGCATCTGTACAAACAAGTCCTTCAACCTAAGCTACCAGGTAACACATGACTCTTCTTTTCACTCTCATATGACCAACAGGAGTGTTTCCTGAAATACTGCACCTATGAACCTTGTTTGTCACAGTTATCATTATTACAACAGCAGCTGTGCCAACTGTCATCATGGTTACTACCATTACAGCCACGGCTTAATAAGATTTTGGTACAACTACTACTTGGTTAGTTTTAGGCAATTAATATGCTTGGTTATGGCTAGAGAAAGAGCATGATTTTGTTTAACACTCGAACATATATTAAACCTCAGTCCCCCGGCATGAAAGTTCTGTTTGACCAATCCAACCACCCTAACATCCAGACATGGTCTTTCACTCTCTTTGTATTATTTAAAATAATTACTTTGACGATTAAAATAATTACTAAAATAATTACTTTGAAGATGTCACAATAAAAAAAAAAAAAACATACTACCTTCTGGACATGTTTTTTACTGGAGAACAGTGACAAATAATTCAAAAATGAAAACTGATTGCCATTCTCTTTTAAGCACATTTCTATTTTCATTATGAAATTACCTTCATCTTTACACCGGTGATGGTATCTGAGCTGCATGCAGGGTAAAGACTGTGACTGTGATGGCTCTGGTGATTAAATGTCATGTGATTTTCAATGCTTAAGCACTAAGACCCCTCAAGGAAAAGTAATTTCTTTGATGATGATGATCTGCAAGTCATTATACTTACACTGTCTAGTGGAGACTACGCGTGCTCCTTGTGCAAATCGTTCAAGACATCAGGATTCAAAAATGAGTTAAAATTAGTATAATGATGAAGATGTAGCTGTTTAATAATAGACAAGTTAAAAGACAAAGAGCAGGAAAGAAAGCAAGAGAGAACAGACTTACAAAACTATTTGTCAAAGTTAGAACCACTGCAACTCAAGTCAAAAGAACTCCCCACTGTGATGGGCAAAACAACTGAAGAGATTATATGGGTGAGTTAGAGTGTTTGTGATGGAGAAAGACAGAGAAGTCTGATATTAGTTTTGTAGGCGTCTGCAGAGAAACAATGCGGGCCGTCTGAGTGAAATATTTCTATCATACATAAGAAAAATCCACACATAAACGTCTTTACCTGAAATGTCATAGAAGCAGTTCCACAAACTTTTGAACAACTCCTCACCTACACCTGAACCTTAAAGGGACAACGAGGAGTTTTGGAAAGCAAAGTGTTTTCATACTACATTTACCATGAGCCTCCGCGCGAACTGTGAAATTCTTGGACTGGCGCAAGACGGATGTTTTGCTAAGAATGTTTTCATTCATCAAGAATTAAAGTAAACAGACGTTGCATGTAACAGGGTAAACAAGCCTCTATGGTCGGCTCGCCCAGCATTTCCACCACTAATAATAATAACAAAATAACGATAGAGACAAAACGATATATGTATCGAAAATGGAGCCATTAACAAGTGGGTAACGTAGATTCATCCACTTTAAAGCAGAAGTAAGCGATCCGGTGGTTTTGGCTAACTCCCTGTCAGCCGATGGAGTTAGCAGTCCCCGCCCTCGTCATGGATCTACTGGTCCTCGTCCCTACGTCACCACATTCACGCGCATCCCTTGGCTGCACACACAGAGAGGACCGCCCCTTTATGCCATTCTCTCTCCTCATTGGATAAAGGTTGTAGGATACAAGGAAAGTTTTCTCCTCGGCTTACAGCAGAGCAGAGTGACTGACAGACCCGTGTTTCAGACCAAACACTCTATAGAAGTGATTGCTGTCGGAAGATAGAACTATTTAAGATTTATATTAACACAAACATTCCGCTTACTTCTGCTTAAATATGAAACTTTTCCATTGTCGCGGAATTTTTGGTTCTGCCGATGGAGAAACTCCTCATTGTCCCTTTAACCCTTGCCACTTTACAAAGATGTCCTCACTCTAAACCAATTCTCTCTCTCTCTCTCTCTCTCTCTCTCTCTCTCTCTCTCTCTCTCTCTCTCTCTCTCTCTCTCTCTCTCACAGACACACACACACACACACTTTTTTCATCATTACCTCTTTTTGATCCTTGTCAGCTTGTGCCAATAGCAAGGATATCCTCTTTAAGGGCCCATCAGGAGCACTGGGAGCTACTGGGACTTCAAACCTTGTCTCATTGTGAAGAATTAATTTTAGTTGCTGTAGTTGTCTGGGGCCTCATTTATCAAAGAGGGTGTAAAACTGCTACTAAAGTTTTGCGTATGGCGAAAAGACAAAAATGGCGTACACCCGAAATATTTACACCTTTTTCAGATCAATCAAACTGTGCGTACGCACAACTCTCCGCATTTCCCTTTGATAAATCACACCGGACCCAAGAATGGTGCACACGTGAACACACCTCTTACTCCACCCCCGGAACGCCTATATACAACTATACTGTATATGGTCAGCACGTGCATATTTAATTAGCCATGTGCTCTCTGTGGAGCGGCTACAAAGTGACAACAAAGTGACAACGGAGACAACGGGCGGAGGACGGGGGAAAGAAGCGGAACTACATACACGCTGACATCGGACAATAAATCAGTCAGAAAAATGATCTTTTATTTTAATAAGCTACAATAAAAACCAAAACCTCCCAAATCTCAACAAACAGGAGCAGAAAGAAGAATAATCTTATGTAATCTGCCCCTTTATCCCAGAAAATCTTTCAACTTTTTTTTTTTTTTTTTACACCTAGCCTAGATGTTAAAACAATAAGCAGGATTTCCACGATAGTTACCATTACTTTGAACGCCTTTCCACTACACAGTTACAGCTCTACTGGACTCGGTTTAGGTCATTTTCCATTAACGTTACGTTGTCTCAGTCTTTATTCTCTCGTCAGCTCCAAACTCACGTGCACCTCGTTAAAGGTGACAGAATAATAACAGTCTAGGCTGCAGATCAGTGCGCTGCTGCCGGTGTGTTTTTAAACTTGGCGGAGTTTGATCCTTGTTGGACGTCACACTAGAGTGTGTAAAAGCAAGAAAGCAAAATCCTCAATCCGCTCTGTTTATCAATGAACATATAGCCTAGTGTTATTATAGAGCGGGTTGGATTGCCAGCATCAGCGGTCCACCACTACCACAATTACTTCAAAAAAATCCTCTGTGCTCTTCTAAATGTACTCCGCTCCTCTCTCCCTCTCACACTGCAGTTCTCTGACTCAGCAACGGTGTCGCCAATTCCTCCTGTTCCTCAAAAAAGGCGTAAATCACGGTACGCCAGGGTCAAAATGGGTGTAAATGTCCGCACTTTTCCCCGTCAGGTTTTGGCTTGATAGATCCCAAATTTGGCGGAGAAAAGTGCGTACGCACAAAACGGGGGGAAAAGGGTGTAAAAAAAGGTGTATCCACAATGATAAATGAGGCCCCTGGCCTCTAAATTTGACTATTGTAGTGTCCTTGTGGTTGAGTAGCATACTGCATACTGTTATCACGGTGTCCTTGGTTTAATTATTTTTGATTTTTGAAATGAACCAATACTGCACTCCAGCTCTCTTATCTGCTCTACTCCCTGTGTTGATGGAGAAAGGTCAGAGGTCAGGGTGAGGTCCTGATTCTCTCAGGGATTCAGCTGCACAGTAGTTGTATGTTGACACTCTCAGTTTGTGTTTGTATCGCATTTTGTTATGCTGCAGGTGAGTTGAGACGGATTGGTGCATTTGTTTGTTTTTAATTTCTTTGCCACTTTTTTCCCCTGAATAATGCAAGGTCATTTCCATGGATATTTAATATTTTAACCAATTGCCAAAACTTTTCTTCTTTCTACATTATTATTGATTTGAATCTAATTTATAATGTTTAAAATATCAGTGAAAGAGCCGGCAGCCGCTTTACACGGCATTTAAACTGTTTGAATGAAATATCTCTCCCCCTTAATATGACCATTCCCATACTGCATGAGGCAACAGCATGAAGCATTACTGGCAGACCTTTGTTTATCTTGCCTATTTTTACATTTATTTCCCCCCCCTTTAAGTTCAATAATCGGTTTTGATTCACCACAGTTGCGGGCTGTGTTTAGTGATATTGCCTGGTTGCATGTCTACCCGTGATTAATAGACTGGACTTGAACCACTTCTGTTTACAATCACATTATTTATGAGGCAGTTAGTCATGAAGCTCAAGCTTGGGGCAAATATGATTGGGTGAAGTGATTGATAGCATTTCTCCTCACAGGGCCCAGTTGTGAGGCAGCTCTAATTTGCTATTGAGTCATCAGTCTTGCAAGAAAACCTCTTTTCCTTGAACTGAAAGTTTACTCTGTGCTTTAATTGTTGAAGGATTGTGACCATAGCCCAAATCCAAATTTTCTATTCCAAGAAACTCTTCCTGACAAAGACTGAATGTTTGGCAATTGGATAATAAAGTTCATTTTAACTGGAAAACCAGTAAAAAAAAAAAAAAAGTAAAAAGGGAAATGTAATTAAAAACTTTTATGACTGAGGTTTGCACTAATTTAAATTGAACAGGGTGCGCTGTTTGATGTTGGTTTTGAATCATTTACTGACTCCAACCTGCCCTCTCCAGTGGTAGTGGAAGAAAAGGAAACAAATAAAGAATGGAATGAAAATAGCTGAATGTGTTGTAAAGAGGAGAGGAGTGAAAGCGGAGGTTCAGAGGGAGGAGGAATGATGGCTCTGATGATGAAAGAATAGTGAATAAAGACGGATTAAAGAAATGAGACAGTTGGTTTCCATAAAATAGTGAGTTGAGAAACAAACAAAAAGTGATGGGTTCACCTCCTTTCTAAGGCTTCAACTCTGTGTTAATTAATATGATCTATAACTGACAAAATTGAACTGGTTATATTTTTCTCATCAACATGCGCATATTCAAATAGCCTTAAACCATCCACTGTGATTTTCATTCTGTTTTATTTTACCTACAGTATCATTTTTTATGGTTTTGTGAACTGAGGGAGCCCTGGGCATGAAGGGAACTTTGTGGTATGATAACTTCAATGTGATCTGTCACTGATGTTGATATCTAACCTCCTAACAGCAATGACACAGGTCCCTTGTTCCTGAGGCAAAGCATTAAAAAAAAATAAAAAGAGGTGACAGAGCTCTCTGAGTCAGAGCTCTGAAACGCTGGAACAAGTTGCCTGAGGAAATCAGGTCAGCAGATTCAGTGACCTCTTTTAAATCTCTTTTTTAAACAAACTTTTATCACAGAGCTTTTCGAGATTTCACTTCATTTTACTTCATTTATTGACTGCCCAGGGCAATTCTCCCCAGCAGAGTTTGATGGTTTGCAATTTTACTGATGAAGTTGAATTTGATTATGCTTTTGTGTGGAAAATCAAGATGTAAAAGTACAAAGGTGCTCTATCAGTAAGGTCCAGTGTTGCCTTATGTGTACAAAAATGCTTAAAAACAGTAATCAATGACTAAACTTTTCAACCAGTACAGTAATAATAACACCCACACATGGAATTAATCAGCAGGTTTTCACCTGCCAGCCATTTGAAGAGTATCTTTGTGCATGCAGCCCAGCCAATTAGGTGTTTTGTGGCTGTGAAAATGTGTCTGATATAAGTATCCATCCTTTCTGTGAATCTATGTCTGTTTTCATCAGAGTAAAGCTGTAAAGTGCAACAGGTGGATTTTAAATCTTGACTCAGACGGTATCTGGAGCAGCAAGAGGCCCCTTATTAACAAACTCCACTTTAAGGTGAAATGTTCTCTTGTTCAGCAGGGAGAACTTGTCGGAGCGCAGTTAAAATCTTTTATTTCCCTCTTTTACAAGCTTGGAGTCACAGAATGCTAAACCAGAAGAGAGGTGAGACGAGCAGCGACATTTTAACAACCAGTGGATGTTTTATGGAATAAATTATTTTTGAATGTTTCCACATTTTGCTTGACTTAGACAAGACTGTGACAGCTGATATTTAACATACATGGTGTTGTTAATTAATGTTGATATACAAGGTTTTAATTAAAGAGGAAGCTGAACATAAACATGAATCCTGAGGTTCACATTAATAAATGTATTGGAATCTCAACTCTCTGGCTGTAATAAGTCATTCTACAGTATATTGCAATATATATGAACCCAAAACTAAATTTAGTGTGACATCTGCATAAGTCATTTGCATATACAGAGGATCATGAGAGATTAAATTCACAGCCAAGGCGTGAAGATTTATAGGTGCTATATTTTTACAGTAACAGCTCATACTTTGTATTAACTATATGCTGCTAAGTAAAGATTTGATTTGATTTGATTTGATTTGTACTGTGCAGAATAGTTCCTGCAGCTCCATGATGTTGTTCATCTACCAAGGCATACACGAGTGAAATGTCTCATTTAAATTTGTAATTCTGATATTTCCAACAGACACATGAAGGCAGCATAGATTTAATTTTAGTTTGTGTTGTGAATAAATTGCAGCTGAATCAATCTGTCTGTGAAATGTGAGATGCAGCAAAGTTAAAGTGGGGTGGCTAAAGTAAGGGAAGAAAGTTGGATTCAAAGAGACCAGACTAAGTGGTCGCGTAAACACAGGCTCAAACAGTGTGATAACTATCTTTATAATCACTATGTATGAAACGACAATGTGAAAGGCTACTGAACTGTGTTGATGAACCTACATACAGGAGAATTATCATTTGAAACTGCAGCAGCCCTTTTTTTATAGGACGTTTCAGGTCACTATATCAAAGAGAATTGGATTTCTTGCACAATTTTTCCTTGAACAGTTCCCTTACCCTGACCCTGTGACCTCTAATCTAATGACCCCGAACACACACATCGTAGTGAAGGTCTTCTGTGTAGTGCACGAGTGTTCCTGCAGTTTTTAGCTCTATAGCTCATCGTTTCGTTTCACATATGTCTACTCATGGTCAGCTGTCAGTGATGGCTGCTGGTCTTTCAGAGAGGGGAAGCTCATTGTGAATGAATGAACAAACTAACTGAACTATATTAAACTCGAACAAGGAAATGTGAGAATTATGTAAAACTGAAACAAGGTTCTGTTTTATTTACAGTGTATGATATGTAGAATGGAAATGGGCCAAGCATATACCAAGAAATGAGCTGCAGTTTGTCTCTCAACTTCACTTGTAAAATCCGCTGTGAGATTGAAGTGGAAAATTCTCCGGTGCTGGTTTCTGTTTCAAAATTGCTGTCAATCAAATAGGGATTCAGCCTTTAAACAGTTCCTCCAACCATCATGCAGAAGCCCAATATCCTGGCCACCCACTGCTTCACTCCCAGAGATGCTGAGCGTCCGTACTGTGACGCTACAGGAATTAGTGTTGTGTCGTTCGCGAGTGATTCGTTCGAAGGAACAAATTATTTAAGTGAACGTACTGACTAGAATCACTTCCTGACCTGATTCGTTCCTTTCTCAGTTCAGTAGTTGAGCTCAGCAGCGAGCGTGCAGGCCGACAGTGGAACTGCTGTGTGGTCTGTGAATCACTGAATGACCTGCGAATCTGGTGGCGGAGACTCTCATTGCGAGGGAGTTCAGTGATGCGTTCACTGACAGTCGGGGCTGAGGGCCCCAGTTCACTCACTGTGTGCGTCGTTCACTGCATGTACTGGGGGCTGAGGGCTCCAGTTCACTCACTGCACGCGTCGTTCACTGACTGAATGTACCGTGTAGTAATATTTGCTGCGGCGACGACCGTAACGTCTGGGGGGGGGGGGGGGGGGGGGGGTTATTCGGTGAACAAATTTTTTGAAGGACTCATTTTAAGGAACTGATTCTAGTGATTCAGTACAGTCAAAAGAACTGCCGATCCCATCACTAACAGGAATGAGAAGAAAATTGCATCAGTCGACCTGTGATAAGTAACTGATCCTGAACAAACTTGTTTTAGTGTTGAATGTGTTTGAACACATTTTTAGTCAATGAAATGTAAACACAACAGGATATATTTGATCTTTTTTGACATTTTTTAGAAGAAGCAGAGCTTCCCTTGCAGTCTTAGAGCAATCACTTCTGGTGTTGTGTTGCGTTCAGCTTCTCCAAGTGGCTAAGAGAAACCTGTTAGAGCATGTTTCATTTAGTGTTGGAAGAACAATGTAATAAGACTTACACATAGTTAACTGTCATCAAACAGCATTGATGAGAGCAAGTCTGGGTAGTTAAATACCACCTCTGGCTGCAGAGGAGGTATTTTGGGCCCCACCAAGAGTGGAGTCTTGTGCCTTCCGTTAGAATCATCCTTTCTAACTGCATAGCCTACATCTCCCCTGCACGAACACATGAAATCCCAAAAGAGTTAATACATGGGTCTTCCATTTTGGTATATTGTTAGAAAAAAAATCATGTCAATCACCTATGACATTTGGTGATAGTTACATACCAAAAAGAAACACAGAGACAGAACCATATACAGTACAGCACGTACATGAAGATGTGCAGACTCACAGTTGGAGGCAGAAACGCTTTTTGAGGTGAAGAGAACAGAGACGGCTACAAATTCAGCCGAGACACAGGCAGAGCAACTGCTACAGAGACACTCACAGGAGAATCCAGACAGGTCAGCTCTAAAGATACAAGACAGAGAGAGAGCGAGTGTGTGTGTAGCATTAAGATTTAAAGATGAGCAGAACAGACAGTCAGATCTCTTAAGACTGCTGCTCAGGGGGAGTGACCTTTACAGGATCAGGGTTGAGGCAAGAGTCTGTATATATGTGTGAGTGTGTCTGGTATACCCACGTGGCATATTTGTTGTGTTTACAGAACATGATGTAAGATACTACACACTACTGCAAAAACAAATGTTTAGTGAGAGATATTCCCCTTCAACATGATGAGGACAGGTTTTCAATAAACATAACTGGAAACATTGCAAAACGTTCATACTGAATAATTTGAATAATGTTCCCTTCATTATCCACTCATAGCTGCAGGGTTATGGTTATGTTTAGGCGCTTAAGGCATTTAGTCAGGGTTATTAGGAGGGGCTCCCTAAGTGGTCTTATTGGTTAGAGATGGAAGAAGGACTTGACACGTTTATTCCATTTAGATTAACCAAACAGGCAGCATTTCCATTAACTAACTCCTCAACCTAACCACATGAGCCTAATGGAAGCAAACCCCTGGCTCCAGTATAAAAGACCACAACAGCCAGTACATTGCCTGTAAACACATCCAATCAGCCACTAAGGTTTCATGCCAAGTGTTTTGTTTGCGAATAAGACTTTCTGTCCTCCTTGAAACCAGAATATCACCTGTGTGGACAGACTGTTGATTGTGTCTTCTACCTTCAATGACAATACTGAATAAAAGGAATCAACCGTAACATTGGTGGGTTATCTTAAGTGTATGTAAATATAAGTTTTGAATGACTCATTTATCATTCTTATCAGTCTAGAACAGTGTCATGCTTCATACCTTTTATTACCAGGAGGTGTCTCCAGCTGTTGGAAAGCAAATTTTGCCTGTATTTGTCTTTTTTTGTTTCTCTTTTGAAGCTAGCCCTAACCTGCACTGCAGTGCCCAGTCTACCCTGGAGAAAATAAGTAAAGACCTTAATGCTACAGTATGTAGTAAGGCAAACGTTTTTAATAAATTCCCCTCTCCCTCTCTCTCTCTCTCTGTGTGTGTGTGTGTGCGCATAGACCTCAGAGAGCTTGAGTACGCGTTTCTCATGTGTGTGAGATAGTGTGTTTCTTTGCTTTGTTGACTCTCTCTGACCTGGGGCAAGGACAGTAAATTGGCACAGTGAAGTGCTAAGAGAAGTTTGAATTGAGGTGAGGCCCCGACAAGAGAACTCTTGACTTTCAAACAAAAACTTGCCAAGCTAATTGAATAAAACTCAAACCAAAGATCAAGGGATTTGCAGTCTTATATGATACATTTAAAAAGATTTTCAGATAGTCTTGTCATCACATAGCAGCTTGGTAAATATCAATAGTGGTTACTCACAACAGGAAGCCTGCATATACAGTAGTGATATATAACAGATAAAAGCTTTCAGCTCTTTCCTGTGGAGTTACACCCTCCCCACGCTCATCTCAGATTAACTCCAGGTTCTCTGGTTGACTCAGATGCTCCACATACTACTGACAAATTAGTCTTCAGTTACCCCTGACTTGCATGGTTTCATGCTGGAGTTTATTAGTGCATGTTAGTACAGCTGGTCTGGTCTCTGACTACAGCTGTGGTGAAGTACCAACCTGTTCATGTTGCTTCTCTGCCCTCTGCCCCATACATCCTAGAAAAGCCTCCAGCACCCCCCTCAGGCAAATCCTCCTTAGAGCCGAGGCTTTCAGAGCAAATACTACAGGATGTGGGAAATTAAACATCAGAGCAAACAAGACCAAAAATAACTCAAGACAGTACACATGAAGACCTGAAATTGTCGGAGGAGATTAACCTTTTCTACATTTTGATTTAAACAAAAGTAAAATATATACAGCAATATGCAAAAAATGCAACAAAGGTTAGTTCAGGAAGAAGAGTTAATACAGGAGACATATGTAAATGACTCATTTGTACAAGTCCGTAAGGTGTTAACTTCTAGACAAGCTGGATGTTCCCAGTGCATCTCATTACACAGTCAAATTCCTTGAGATTCCTGCGGTTATGTGCTTTTCCTCCAGGCTTAGTGACTAAAGATTTTACTTGTACCTCTTTTAATTAAGCACAAATTTGTCTTGCTGGACACATTTTCAAAGCACCAAATTTATTCAATGATCTTTTACATTACTGTGGGTTTCTAAACTAAATGAAACTTTAAGAAAGTGCAGGAACAAACTGCCCTGTATCATATGTTTGCTTTACTTATCCCCTATAGTCAGGTGCAAATATGACTTGACCCTAAAAAAATTCTAACAAAAGGTTTCTCAGTTGTTTTTTTATAGTATTAGATGTCCTTAATAACATACTAAAAGTTTACCAAAATTTGACCACTAGAAAGGTGTTATTTTCAAGATGGCGTCCAAGATGGATAGGAAGCCTGAGGAGACACCACAGGTGAGTAGGGTAAAATTTTTAACTAACAGATATCACCATGAAACTTCCCAAGTTTATCACTTACATTAAAACAAATATTTTTTGTATTACAAGTTTTGTCAAATTGTATGTTTAAATATGTAAATGAGGCAATATCTCATTAAATATGCGCTAATTTGCATACATTTCCAGAACCGAAATCTGAACAATGGATAAAAGCCACTTTCAAAATTCTTGTTTTATTTTGTTGACATACTAGAGTCAGAAGTTTTTACAGAGGGGATTTTGGATATCTCTCTTTATCACTCTGTAAATGAGAAAATACTGTCACCAGCCCTAAAAATTCAAGTTGGTCGTGGTTTTAGGAGTAAAATGTTGTATAAATCAGGCTATGAATGATATATCAACAATCCCCTCTGTAAAAACCTTCAGAATATAGAAAGGGATCAAACTGGAAGGTTTGGTGTCTGTAAGTGCTGCTGAAGTGGAGATTTCGGGCTCTTATACAACATTTTACTCCTAAAAACACGACGATATTTGAATTTTTAGGGCTGCTAGTATTTTCTAATTTACAGAGTGATAAAGAGAGATATCCAAAATCCCCTCTGTAAAAACTTCTGACTCTAGTATGTTAACAAAATAAAACAAGAATTTTGAAAGTGGCTTTTATCCATTGTTCAGATTTTGGATATGCAAATTAGCGCATATTTAATGAGATATTGCCTAATTTACATATTTAAACATACAATTTGACAAAACTTGTAATATAAAAAATATTTGTCTTAATGTAAGTGATAAACTTGGGAAGTTTCATGGTGATATCTGTTAGTTAAAAATTTTACCCTATTCACCTGTGTTGTCTCCTCAGGCTTCCTATCCATCTTGGACGCCATCTTGAAAATAGCACCTTAGTGCCCAAATTTTGGTAAACTTTTAGTATGTTATTAAGGACAACTAATACTATAAAAAACAGCTGAGAAACCTTTTGTTAGAATTTTTTTAGGGTTAGGTGTTTTTTTTTCCATACAGTATATGCACCCGCCTACTATTGAAAAGTACTTTAATCCTTCATCTCTACTATAATAATTATTAGCACCCCAACTGTTCTGGTTTTGGATGGTTTCATCGTTCTGTATTTTGATTCTGTCAGTTTGTGTTGTCTTCTCTCAAACGAAAACCTGATACAAAGTTCACTAATTATACCATATTGTTTTTTTCATTACCAACTATTAATTAAGCCCCCGTTTGGGCAAACATTTATCAAGATGCTTGGATGCTTGAAGGTTTTATCACAATCTGGCATTAAAGGCGTTACAGTGTGAGATTTAATTATAGCTCCTGTCTCAGGCAAAACAGTTTTATGAGTGAGAATCTTTTTTTTTCTGAATAGTCAATTGTTATCATGGCAAAAAGCTACAAAGCTGTTAAATAAAATAAATCACTTACTGTCTAAACATTAGACATGGAAAGACAGAGGGAGATAAAATACCAGAGCAGCCAGGTACAGGTCTTTTGGGCTGACTTCCAGCAGGTTCCCAGTGCTCCTCCCTAGGATGGGATCTTGTTAAGTATACACAAACACGCATAAACGTTCACACGCACTCTCACACACACACAAAGCTAATCTGTTCTTGATGGATTGTAATACTGAGGTCAGGTCGTGTCTGTGTCTCCTCATCAGCTTGTTAAATCTCACTCTGAAACACATTCAGCATTTAAACGCTTTGTGATAATTAGGCTTCCTGCTGCAAACATCCAATCCTGACTGACCTGCATTATTACCATTTTGAACTCACTTAGATGGAAACACAGAGCACATGTCACACTCTAAATATGTTGTTTGAGTGTTTCTTTTGAAGCAAGCAGCACTGCAACAGAAAATTGCTTCCAGCACGAAACCTGACTGAAAAGATTATGGTAAGCAATATTATTAAGGGACTGAAAGCCAACAAGAGTCTATAATAAAACACTGTTTTATTGACAAAGAATGATGTCTGAAGTACCAACTTAAGAGTCATAATGGCTTGGCTGCAGTCCGCTTAGATAAAAATGGTGAGGGCATGACATTGTGTTGTTTTGATTTTATTTGACATTCTTCTCTAATGATGAGCTAAGTGGGCACAAAAGCAAGATGAACACCTAGTTCATCACACACACGCACTCACATGCAAACACACACACACACACACACACAGGCACGCACGCACGCACACACACACACACACACACACACACACACACACACACACACACAGAGAGAGAAAGTTAACATTTAATTCTAGTAGCAGAGAGAGCAAAGAAAAATAGAGATAACTAAAGTTCATATTACCGTAAAGATACATCATCATGCTCAGAGTTTCATTCCTATATTAATGCACCAACCCTACTGAAAATCACATTTAGATTAATATTAATCTCTTTAATGCTTCTATATTGTGTCTGCATCTTACACAAAATTATTGATCATATCATTAAATATCCATCTTTATACATATCTAAGCCAACATATTTGTTCACAACCTCTGCCCCAGGTTTGTGTTGCATGTTGTCCTTGTTTGTTTGATCATTCCTGCTTTTGTGTGCTGTTTGGTAAACTATTACAATGCAAGCATGTTTTAAAACCTACCAAAAGGCCACAGGCTGCACATCTTACCTTATCACAGAAGTCATGTATATCAAGACCCAGTGTGACCTTCTGATTAATTCAAGTGTCTTTGTGACAACTAGCAGTGGCTTGTTTACTCTAGTGAACAGATGTGAAGCAGGGACATTTCTTACAATAAAGCTTTGAAATATGGGGGACACAGCATCTCTCCTACAGAATTATTATAAAAACAATGACTAAGAAATAATGGACATGGCCATTTCAAAAATCGAACATTGACATGTAAATGCAAAGTTACATCAAAATTCCCCTCTTGGGCGTCATTGTTGATATCACAATAACATTCATAAAATGTATCTCTACTGATTTGTTACACTGCTAACATACTGATGATCAGCCAATTGATGATGTTCCCAAGACTGAGATTAAAAGTATGATAAATATGAGCTGATGATGGCAATAGATAAAAAGTTAAGTGATCAACATCAGTCATCATTATTCTGAGGGGGAGATAACTCGGAACACTCTACTTTATTAGAAAAACAATCTCATGGAGGCATGGAGGTACTAAATGAAAACCCTCCCTTTCTTCACTGCAGGTTCAACTTGACTTCAACTATAACCATAACCATTACATGCTGGCATGCTATCCTTATTCTAACCCTAACTTAATCCTATAGTTTACCTAGGACCTTACTTTGTCTCAAGGTGTAGGTGGGTCCCCACAATGTCACCATGTGGAAACTGTCCCCATATGAGGACATACTTACTACATAGACAAACACAGTAATTATCTCTGTCAGCGCCCCTGGCCTTCATACTGACAACTTCATTCAACCTGTTAATAGCCTCTATCAGCGGCATTATGCCAATCACTGTCACCAATGAGGAGTGTGTGCTCATTATATGCCAGTAACTGCAGGCAGGTGTATTTGTGTGTGGTGCTAGAAGTGTGAGTGTGAATGCTTTAAACAAGATGCGTTAATAACTTATTTTGCCATAGTAATTGCAAGCACTCAAGTTGATTATTTTATCTCCATTTGATGATATATAATATATACAAATTAAAATAAATAGAGAGTTCAATCTCAGGTCAGCTCAGTTCCTTTGGTTCTACCCTCTCATAGCAGCCTGTGTTAATTCCCCAATGTCGGCTGTTGGTAAGAGGCAGGTTGTTCTAGTGTGCACTTTGTTTTGTTGTATGTGTGTTTACATGGATGGTTGGAGTGTTCATCCCCTTCACTCTTAGCATTATGGTGTTTTAACGACTCTGGCAGATGTTGTTGTTGTTTTTGTGAGAGAATGAACTCACTTGAGTGTGAGATGGTGATCTGGTGAGATTACCTACCTTTCCCCCTCAAGGGCACGTTTTAATGGTGCTGTAAATCAGCAAAGAGCTCATTTCACAAGAATTATGCCGCCATCTCTCAGCTGACAGAGAAAGAGCTGACAGGTCGGCCAATTAATTAATATGCTGTAAAGAGATTTGTTGAGTGTGATTAAACGTATTCAATCAATTCTGTATCTTTTTTTTTAATCAGTTCAATCACTCAGTGGCATGATCTTCACCAGTACTGCCACTGCGGCTGCAGAAACAAGTCAACTTTGCATCATGACCTTCAAAGACAAAAACACACAGCTACTTCATAATGTAAATAAACAAAACTTAAAACCTCCAGGATGAACAGAAAACTAAATTTAAATGCATAATAACAGCATAGAATGATTGATGGATGGTGAAGCAGGGACAGATTGAAAGGAAAAGAGGGATTTGGGTGGAAGTAGAGAGAAATATACTCTAAATACTGTCACTTTGAGACCATACTCAAATGGGCTGTGAGAGACAGAAGGAAGGTGGGATGGCAGGATAAAACAGGGATAGATGGATTGACAGAAATAGCGTGTATAATGGGTTCTAACTATGACCACCTGCTGGAGGTTTTATTGAATAAGCTGGTCTCATGAGACAACAAGAAAATGGAGTAATTTGAAGGATCCCAGAATGTATTTTACAGCATTTGGGGTTGCAAGTTTTCCTTTCAACTTTCTGTTTTTTAGACACATATATTAAAGCAGAAGTAAGCGATATTTTTGTGTTAATATAAGTCTTAAATAGTTATATCTTCCGACATCAATCACTTACATAGAGTGTTTGGTCTGAAACACGGGTCTCTCAGTCCCTCTGCTCTGCTCTGAGCCGAGGAGAAAACTTTTCTTGTATCCTACAATTTTTATCCAATGAGGAGAGAGAACGGCATGAAGGGCTGTGTGTGCAGCCAAGAGATGCGCGTGAATGTGGTGACGTAGTGACGAGGACCAATAGATCCATGACGAGGGCGGGGGCTGCTAACTCCGTCGGCTGACAAGAAGTTATGGTGCGTTTAGGGCAGCCCGTAATTCGTGTTTTTCCGACCCGTGAAGTCGTACCAGTTCGATCTGGTGCGAGTTCACGGGTCGAAAGTTACGAGTGGCCGTTATAGTGCACTTTCACAGGCAACAGGTCGGAGAAACGCGAGTTGCGGGTTGCCTGGAACGCTACAAAGTCGTAAGTTGTGACTTGAAGCTGTAACTTACGGTTTCAAAAGCCTGCCTGGAACGCAGCATTACCCAAGACGACCGGATTGCTTACTTCTGCTTTAAGTTGCAATAAGCAAATTAAATTGGAGATAGTCATTGTTGCAGCTTTTGAAGCCTTTTTCCTGAAGTAAATGCAAGAATTTCAACCAGGGACTGATGGGAAAACAGGGTAGGACTCTAATATGACATTTAAAAACTATGAACTGTATTATTCTTCAGTCTCATGCAAATCCACAACAAGTGCTGGACCAAATTTTATAAACATGAAACAGTGGCCTAATAAGTCAATTAAACTGACATAAGATATTCAAGATATAACCATGGGCTTAAGTTAATATTTAATGAGTACAAAATACTATACCCATGCCATTTAATTTGATGTAAATTACAGCAGTGCAGTGGTGTGAAACAGGAGCCTGAGTGTGGACTGCCAGCTCAGCAGCTGAGCAGTGCAGCACACAAATACAAGCCAGCCTCGCTTTTGGAGATTAACAGCAAGCAAACCTTAGAAAAACCTCTTGGTGTCTTAATATAGTGTGAATCAATAATTTCCACAGTGACTATGACAAATGTTGAAATATTGCATACCATGCATTTTCACCACTACTTCATTTTAATCTTACGCCAGCCAAAAGGGAGTAGACTTAACATGCTAAAAGGAGGTTTAACATGTGAGCTTAAGTGTCATGCAAGTATATAAAATTATTTAAGGAAAAGAAGGAAATGTAACCAATTACCTTCACTTTAATCTACAGTATACCAACAAAACATGATCCTAGTTAAATTGAATTGTTATATACGTATGTCTTGGTGTCATGGCTCGGTCTCCCGTTGTGATTAAACCACAGCTAGAACATCTGAACTGAAACAACATTGGCTGCCTCCTGCTGCTGCTCCTGGACCTGTTATTTCCCTGACTGTTTAGTCAATTGTTTACTCCTTAAATACTTATTTTTGCTTTTCCTGATGCACCTTCGTTTCAAAGACCATGTGCCTCAACAGCAATTTGCTGACCTGTTCTATTGATTTGTAAGTGTCAGATTCTAACAGATCTGGCCAACTATGTCCTTTCTACCCTCTCATCATGTGGTCCAGAAGTCTGGGACCACTTTTCACAGACATTCGCACCCCAATGTGTAAACTGGAAATGGACAGAAGCTACCATTTAAAAGAAAGCTGTCATTGCATTTGAGTCCCAAAACTGAAAAAGAGATTTTTTTTCCAACAGTGCTGACTTTGTGCCAAGCCTTGCTCAATAATACAGTATCCAGTCTGTATCATTCTAATATCTTTTACATCTATATTGAGTCAAATGACCGTGTAATACATCTTAATTTAACAAGGGGAGTTTCTCTAGGAGTTATAATATGAGCTGTGCTCTCTTTGCTCCTCAAGGAGCCCCCTGCTTGTAGTCACACATTCAAACATGGAAGCTGTTTAGTAAAGCAACAGTCCTTTCAGTCAACCACTGACAAGCTCTACCCAGTGTTCTTAGTTATCTGTTCATGGTTGAATTCACACCTCATGAATTAAGTACAACATGCAATGCCAGTGAGGGAAGTTGTGTGCCCCATAAGAGGTTGGATGCAAGTGTCAGGTTGACTCATGGCTGGCTTACTCTTAACTTAACCAAGATTTTATGTTGTTGATCTTTAAACACTCAGTATGTTTACATGATAGTTGAAAAAAGAAAATTATTGCCTTCATTCATTATTGACTTCACCCAAAATCAATAATTCACAAATTTTCTACTCACCATCATGCCAAGGAAGGGTTCAGAGAACATTCAGAGTTATCAAAACACTTTTGGAGTTCCAGGGGGGTTCCACTGGCAATGGATTTTCATATAATGGCGGCGGATAGAGTTCACTTTTGAATCGTCCAAAACACACACTATGAAACATCCAAATACCTCCATACTGCTCGTCTGTACTGACCCAAGTGTCCTGAAGCCACGACATGAAAAGGTTGTTTGGAAAATGTATTTGATCTCTGTTTTTAGCCTTGTTGTAGTAGTAGCTCCCAGTGGCTGCACAAGATGCGCGAGATTTGCTGCGAGATGTTCTTCCGTGTTTACATCATACATCCAATGGTTTCTGATGACGAACAAACACCTCGCAGCAAATCTTGCACATGGGCACAAACATCAACAGAGCAGCCTATACTGCAGCTGACAGGCGATTCTGGTAGACCCTGTGGCTGAGAAAACCCTGCTTTACCACATATGGAGCTCTTTCTATTGTTGGGCTCACATCCATGTTGTGGATCGTCATAACTATTTCCCCAATAACAGACGCTATCTTTTCAAACATTTTTCAATTTGCTTTTTCCCTTGCTCTACATCAATGTCAGACCATTCAGTGAAATAACACAAAGTAAGCTTGACCTCTACATAATGAAGAATGTTCACTAGTGTTTGATCTTGAAACACTAACAATTCCAACCTTCTTGGATTTGATAAACTCCTTTCAAAGGGTTTTCAGCAGGAGGTAAAAGAACACATAACTCCCATGGAGTTATTTTAGTATTATCAAGGGTGGATTAAGGGGCTAGAACCTGCTGAGATTTTCAATGAGAGATTATAATGGATGTACTGTAGTTCACTAACACCGCACAGCCTCCATCTCTAACACTGTATGCACTGATCACCTAATTTGGCAAAGCACACACATCCACATCATAGGCTCAAGATCTTGCTGGCATAATAGTGTGGAATACCTCCCCATCTGTGTCTGTGCTTTAGTTTAGCTCATTTAGAAGCAGCAAGCTCTTACTCAGGTCTTGGCTTATTAGTGGCAGTGTGGAGAAAAAGTGGATGGATAGTGAAATGAATTCATTTAAAAAGAACAGCATGTTGGTAATCACCTGGGAAATCAAGGATCAGATAAACCTACCTGTTTATCCCTCCAGGAGCCAGGTAACATATTGCAGACAATATTGGCTGGATACGGGACTAGGACACAGAGACAATACAAATAGTGGGTTAGGCAGATATGCAGGGATAAAGAATGTCAATGTACCATTATAAACAGGCTACAAACCAAAGCATGATTCAAGCTATCTGATTACTAGATAGAAAACAGAAAGGTAGAGAGTGAAGAGAATGAAAACAGATCATTGACCACATGTAGCTGGTTTCACTTTTACAGTTTGAGCAAAATGATTGGGGCCATGGGAAACCAAGGAGTACATTGATACCTATCACACACAACTGACTAACAGCACATAAGGACATGCATCTAGAAAAGGCAGTCCAAAATCATATTACATCCTCTCTGAGTGGATCTTCAAGGAGGAAATGTTTCATGTTTGGTATGTTGCTGGGTAGAAGGACCTCTGAGGAGCTCCTCTTGGCTTCAGCTGGCACAATATGCCATGCACATGCTAATAGTCATGGTGCAGTGCATCCACCTCTGTTGGCTGAGAGGGTCAAGAGATAATCATGTTTCCAGAAAGCAGAAGATACAACATAAACATTGGGATGAGGGTTGTTAGATGCCTTTCAGCACCTTGGCTGCAGGAGATGGCAGACTATGATATGGATTTCAGACTGAATGACAATCCAGTAAGTAGAGACAGCTTTTCTTGCAGGCATTGCTTGGAGAGGCTGGGAGATGTGCGTTACATGGAAACTATACTGTTTTAGAATGCCGTTGATACAGCGTGACATGTAGGGCCGTCTGGACACAACTGTAAGGGTGACCATTGGATACTGTGTTTTCAATCAAGTTTTAAACTGATGTTAGACATAGACAGTGGTAGCTAAAATCTGGTGTCATAGTTCACATGGACAAACACAGAGTTTTCCTTACTGAAGGTTCCTGTCTAGGTTAGCTAGAAACGGTCCAGGCTTGGTGAATTGTCAACTGTTTGCTCAGTAAGGTATGTAAGACTACAGATGGAGCAAGATGCAGATGGATTTTCACAGCCAGGTGGGACGATGATGAAAGGATCAGGCTCCAGATGGTGGGCATCATCCAAAGACAGCTTGGTGGGGGCAGGCAGCGGACAACGCTGATAAGAACGACAGCTCTATCCGGACGATGTAGCAAACACACCGGAAAGCCCGGAATGACCTGGTCTGTAATGTCTTAGATATGTAAAGCGTGTAGACAAAGACAGGGGTAAGTTAGTTGTTTAT
Source organism: Trachurus japonicus (assembly GCF_045865225.1). NCBI lineage: Eukaryota > Metazoa > Chordata > Actinopteri > Carangiformes > Carangidae > Trachurus > Trachurus japonicus. The sequence goes on along the minus strand of NC_140918.1, from coordinate 21,153,209 downwards.
AGGGTTTATCCTGCTTTACCCCAGGCTTAGCTTCATCAGCAAGAGGATTGGAATTACTGTCACAGAAGCAGAAAGAGAACTCTGGATTTGAAAAGACAGACAGAAGCACCAGCAAAGGAAGGAGGTGATGGATTGTTTTGGAAGTTTTATGGGACTTGAATACTCAAAAAGGGCACCAGTTGAAGTAAGTTAAATAGGTGGTAATTCGTTACTAATTCGACTCCAACAAGTGTGAAGCATGTATCTAATTCATGTGTGGGCAAAATCGCAAAACATCACTGTCATTCTTTCCCTAATTTTTGGTGCCAGCTACATATGGGATTTAAATGTCTGGTGTGAAGTGAAGCTACAACCAGAGAATGCATCGTAATACTTGGTTTGTGCATGACCACAAATCCTATTGTGTCTGTCAGCGTCACAGAGAAAGGGCCACCATTGTCTGTCTTTATTTACAACCAAAATGCAGATACCATAATCAAAAAGTTTGACACAACTTCAGTGTCCTGTTTATCCCAGTTCCAAAGTGAGCTGTAGATTACAGTGGTTGGATTGGCTGGCATTTCAGCGGAGCATGATTTTTAAGAGTTCAGCCGATGTGGGCGATGCTTTTCTGGGCAGCTGTCTGTGGCAATACCGAATGTGTCGACCAAACAATTACCTCCGTCTGCGAACTCTCAGAACAGACCTTACAGGCACATTTGTTGAGTGCAAATAAGAACTCTTAAAATTTCTTCACAGTGTGATTTTTTGTATCAGGTGAGATCAATTCTAGTTTTGGTTGAATTTCTGCAATGTGTGAGTTTGCCATCATAAGAAAGGGTAGGGAGTAAACTCTACCATCTGAGCCACAGTCCAAACAATCCTTGTTTTGTTAATGAATCCCTTAAAACTGCTCGTGAAGTTTTGGGGCTATACAGAGGAAGCAGTGTGCAAAAAAGAAGTGCTTTTAGCTCAAATATACAGAAACTGAATGTATAAAACAGCCAAGAAGGGGATAATGCTGTGGGAGCTGTTTGAGAAGTTTCTATGCACATTTTGACACTTTGGTTTGTTGTGAATCCAAGCTGACTACAGCTCCTGTCCTGTCGACGAGAAAGTTACAAATCTTTCGACCCTACAGGGAGCGAGTCTTTCATACTCAGCTGTCAGCCTCAAGCTGCTCCAGAACTTGGATTTAACCCGAGTTAGCGCTGCATGGTTCATGATAGATTGTGTTTGTGCCACAAGTTGAGTGTCGTTTTCCCTGTTTTGAAATAAACTAATATTCCTCACCCGGGAGTGAAAATATAGAATCTGGACTCATTAGAGCAATTTCCAAAACTGCAAATTCAAAAATAGCTTATTTTTTCTTACCTGCATTGTTTTATTTTTTCCTTTTGCTTAAATTATTCATTTAGACACTCTTCTTATTCATCTTCTAATTGCCTGAGGCTAAAGAACATCATTTTATGGGAAGAAATCCTTTTTTTCGGCGGACAGGGTTCAAAGCAACCCACGTGGCAGGAGAAGAAAATGAATGCTCATTTATACCATCCCTGTTCCCTTTTTCAAAATTAGACATTAATTGCCTATTAAGTTAGACAGTACTTTGTTGCAGACCCCCAAATCTTCTTATTGCGCTAAATGGTTTCCGTGCCAAATGGTTTTATCCCTTAAATGAGAAAGCTCAATGCCTGAATGTGACTCATCCCTGACTGCATGTAGCCAGGGATGAGCTTCTCCTCATACCTGCATATATATAGCTCAGCACAGCAAGAAGAATTCATTATAGGGCCTTATATTAATTAAGAGATGATGGTTTGTGATTGCTCATCACTCACAGGGGAGAAGGAGAGACAGGGGAAAACAGGAGATGGAGTATTAAGTCAGGAATTGTGGGGAGATAATGAAAGAGAGAGAAAATGAATACGCTGTGTAGCTGAGAAAAACAGTCTGATCTGATAACATTGTGTTTTGTGGAAAGTGCAGTTGCTAGATGTGTTGATCTTGTGGTAACCAGAAAACATTTTGCCTTATCTTTTTTTTTTTTTTTTTTTTACATGAATTGCCATGGATGAAACCTTTTCTCAGAGTATAGTAATATTTGCAGTAGAGAAACTTTTTGCGGTAGCAGCAACACTGTTAGTGACTTCAATGAGTCACATCATTGTGATACCCATAACTGTAGCAAAGAGCAGCCTTGTGGATAGTAGTACTAAAACTAGACATTGTTCTCGGACAGCGATCCCTCTTTTCTTTCTCACTTTCTCTTTTTTTTATCTCCTTCTCTCCCCTCAGTTCACCCCTCCTGGTGTAATAAATGATCATTCCTCATTACATCTGTTTTGTACAGTCAGCTAGACACAAAGGACAAAGCCATCATTTTGTGCTCTCAGTATCTCCCTTGTTCCTTCCCTTCATCCGTATTTTACTCCCTCCTTCCCTTCATCCCTGTATTTGTCTTAATTTTTACTCTCGCCGTCTCCTCTGAATTTATAACCTCTTAAAGCTGCATTAATCAATACTGTTACATGACTAGATGTAATGTAAAGGGGGCGCTTTTAGTCACAAACCAAGAAAAATGAATACCCAACTCTGCACTTCCACTCAGCTGTAATATGAGCATTTTTTTGCTCATTGTTTTAATGCGATCTGTAACTTTGCTGTTTTGGTTCAGTTTCACCGCTGTCATCATATAACAGACAGCCGCTTTTTGCTACCTGCTCAGCACAAGATGTCAGACAGACAGAATGTTACTGCTACAGCACAGGTGTACAGTATGTTTTGTGAGCCATAACTGAAGGTGAAGTAGTGAAAACACTGAACTCAATGGAGAAATGATGGGACTTTAGCAGATGAGCAGAAATAGCACCCTTTTCAGCAACAGGTGGTAATTCCATGGTCCCAACACATTGAATTTATCTCTATACGTCATCTCATTACAAACCACTATACTAAGCAATCGTGCTGCTCCCTCATGTCATGTTAGCATGAGATAATTTGGACCACTGCATGATAGTAGCTCCTCTTTGCCTCTATGCATTTGCTATGGTAACCTTCATTTATGCCTGTCTTGTCGTCTTGTATTCTTACTATTAAGTAGTTGGTGTGTTTGCTTGTAAATTAAAACCTTTGCTCACACTCTTATCCAACAACAACAGCAGTGAAAATAAAAGCAATATACCGCAATGACATGTTATATACACCGCTGAGCCACAACATTATAACAGGTGATTGGTTTTAATGTTGTGGCTGACTGGTGTGTGTGGCATGTCTTAAGAGTTCACTCTGAATCATTAATTTGGTTTGAAACTTTTTAGTATCAGTTAGTTTCCATGGCTTCATGGCTTTGAAAAAAAAAAAAAACACAGATTCATCACCACATTAGAACTACAGTAGGTTGCCTGGGAGTATTTCCAGAGATGCCCCTATAGGTGAGGACAAATGACCTGCACATGGATTTATAATAGTTTCCTCTCTTTTTGTTCACCAGTTGCCAGCTGTAACTGTCTCCACGGTGAGATTGTGAGAAAATGGAAGTAGATGGGAACACATTAGGGGACTACAGACAGAGAAGAGGAGAGATGAGGAAGGTATAGCGATATTAGAGAGATGGAGAAAGACGGGGGGAAGGGGAGGAGGAAGAAGAGAGGCACAGGGATAAAGGGCAGATAGACTGTCAAGGCAGGGAAGATGAGTAAGAGAGGGGGACACTGTGACAAGGGAGACTGTGCAGATCAAGCTGGAGCCGTGCATATGTAATAACCTCATGATGGATGGCTAGCCTACAACCACATCAACTGTGTGTTACTTATGCATGTCATTAACTTGCTGCAAAGGGGGGAGTCAAACTGCGGAGCAAAGCATAAACACTTATGATGAATGATAGATGGACAGTCTGGCAGGTAAATCGTCAGGCAGGGAGACAGACACATTAATATGCTGGCAGACAGAGAACTGCTCAAATAATGAGGCAGATAGGAAAATTAAGTCAGACTAATAGATCCAGAGTTTCACAGATAAACAATTTACAAACAGGCAAAAAAAAACAACAACAACAACAACAACAACAAAAAAGGCAGACACTTAACATTAGGCCCTAAGGCTCTCAGAGAAAACAGTTGGTTTACATCCAGAAATAGAAACGCTGTTTACATGCATCCCAGTACCACAATTATAACAGGGAGATAATTAGGGTAGTTTAATTTTACATGGAGTGAAGTAAGGCTCTTCAAAACCAGATGGATTAAGGCAATTATTGCTCATCCTTCCACTGCATACTGTACTGTAGCACCTTTTATTTACTTTCCAGCATCTGCCATACTCCAGAGACATACATTTCCTATATTTGGTCCTTTCCTATATTGATATGCACGTTGGCAATAGGAGCAAGTATGGCAAATATGGCAGTTATATTACTTAGTCTATCAGTGATGACACACTATATGCATTTACAAGGAAATATGTAAATTACAAGCTATTCCAGAACTATGTATACACACAAATCAACTTATCTGTCACCCCATACCCTGCCATGGAAAAACCTCCCCAGTCAGAAGTGAGTGTTTCTCTCTCTCTAACTGAGTGTTTGCTTCCTTAATCCAGACGAATATTAAAAAGAATTTCAAAGATTTGCCCCGAGGAGGCAAAAAGACAGTGCAGACCAGAGGTATTAGAAAAACTAAGCACCTAGAAACTTAGGAAAACACACACAAAGTAAGGTGAGCAAGTCTGGCCACTGTGACTGGCTATCCAACTAATTTGTTTCATAGACTGTGTTTCCAGGCTTCATCCAGTGCTGCTGTGGCACCTGAAGCAGCAAGAGAGGGTCAGGAAGAGATGGCAGCTAATGAAGAGAGAGCTACAGGGGAGGAGGTGGAGGAGGAGGACAGCTGCCAACATGCTGCTGTGGGAGAGTCAAGAAGGACAGAAGCAACAGGTGAGATTGACAGCAAACACATAGAGCTGTACAGTATATATTATTTATGCGTCACAAAGTATCTGGCAAATAATGAAATACTTGCAGTGGAGCACCCCACCTATGACCTTGACGGTATTGCCATTAGAGCTAGGGGTGGAAAGGGGTGCTAGTGGTGCTCAAGTGGGTGTGGATGTTTACACCTAAGTGGCAGAGACCTCTACTGTAGCACCCTCAAGAATTGTGACTGTTTTCCACTGGGATTCACAGAATGAAAACTGTCCAGAATATAATGACAAAACATCCATTTATTTATTTATTTATTTATTTCCGGATATTGCAGTCTGGACCAACACTGCCATCACCTAATTGGTTTGGGTCGGAGGAAAATCTTGGTCATGAAAATAAGTAAGTATTTATTGTTGGTTTCCTGAGAGTGCTGCATCACGTGTCAAAGTCACACATACTGTTAATCAAACCATCCACCCTTTTTTGGTCCCTATGTTGAGATGTTGAGAGCGCAATAATTAGTGTCTGACTGCAGGAAGTCACATCAGGTGAAGTGACTACTGCTTTTCTGATGAAGATGGCCTCTGTTGTAAATTGGCAGAGAAGCCCACTGCAGATGTGCAGGTAAAATTTATAGACAAAGGTGGACAATTAAAGACACAGACAAAGGATAGAGACAGGTAAAAAAAAAAAATAATAATAAATGAAACAGACAGGTAGAACCCTAACTGACCTGTGCACGGCCAGACAGTGTGAATAAAGAGAAACAGAAGTGTCCTTTAGTCATCGCTAAGCTGACAGCTAGTTCAGGATTTAGAGCAGCTCTGTGTGTGAGAGAGAGTTTATGTCAGGGATACAGGTCTAAGTTGACATGCTTCATGGGACAAAGCCTCACACACATTGATTTCACTACACAGCCTGACATCCTTCAACAGACAGGGGCAAGATGTACAACCCCTTTTCACGTTCAAATTTTAATCATATCATCATTGGGTCATTAACTCAGAGGCAAGGCCTTTTATCAAGGTTGAAAAGTGAAAACTTTTTCTCCCATTTTTCTAGAAAATCGGATGTCTCCCAAGTGTGAATTGTATGATAGTGTTGCAAGGCAGCAGAGATCAGTATCTAGTGTTTTTGTCTTTTTTCTTTGTTTTGGTCAGATAATTGGGCCATCACTGCAAAAAACCTCTACACTTCACCTCCTCTTAAATTAAGTGCTGGTACTGTGGCACATTGGTTGTTGTACTCTTTTGTTTGTTCATCCATGGTGGCTGGAATTGCCATCACAGAGGAAAGAACAAAAAACTGGATAGTGTTAAATAAGAGACACAAAGCTACTAGAGCAAAATGTAAAGCAAGTGTGAAATACACTGGGATACTTTATGTTGTCAGCTGGAGAGAGAGTAAAACCTATATTTATTTGAAAAATTTTCACTGTTTCCCCCATACAGTAAGTCCAACAATTTCTTCCCAACTGTTAGAGAATCCAGTTTAGTGGATGTGTTGACGCATATTTTTGAGAACTTTTTGTTTTTATATGTATCATATCATCCATCCTTTGTGGAGAAGGAGTCGACAATTGCAGCTTGCTGGGGAGTGGGACAACATAGCAACCAAAGCATGATGAATATGCTAATGAAGATTTCTGCATGAACAGTAAGTAACCTACCACTCAGAGTGTACATCATTAGTGAGGCAGGCGGATGTTTCACCTCCTCTGTTTGCTCTCTCGTCGAGATGTTCACCAAAATGATCATTTTTAGCACTGCTCCAAAATGCAATCAATGTGTTGGGTGCTCTGAGAAAACCGGCTGTGATGACTTCTCCTTTATGTAAAGATGCATGTATGTGTGTGTGAGTGTGTGTGTCTGTGTCTGTGTCTGTGTTTGGCTTTGTCATTACCTCTTGTCGTTCTATCACTGGTTTCAAAGCATTTCCGATTCCCTCTCTCTGGCTCTTGCATAACCACACATAGAAACACTCGTATTCGTATTAACTACACTTTGAAGGAGAAGTTCACTATCCGGTGAAAGCCTGTGGAATCAGCCTCGTCCCCTCGTCGTTTTCATCCTTGATGTACCTATAAATCATAATGTCAACAGAAATATGCAGCTCTTTACTTTGGCTCCCCAAACTGATTTTCTGTTGTGATTCACTCGATAACATGACAGCTTTAAGTGAAAGAAAGGGGAAAAAACACTGCACTTCAAATGGGTTCTTTCAGAAAATTGCAGTCGCAGTTATCTTAGCAACAACAGGCACCAGCAGTGTTTCTGCCAAATATCTGCTGTATGCCAATACTTTATATGAAAGAGAAGGCTGACAGGCACAGAGCAATGGTGCTGATCAAGGAGTCAAACACAAGAAAACGGTAACAAGAGAGGAAAGAGGCAGTATGAAAGGAAGCAGCTGAGCCAGAAGAGTAAAATCTATATCACAATAAATAATGATACTGTTTAAACAAAAAAAAAAAAAACATCACTGCATGATTTTTGTTTTGTTTTGTTTTTGTTTTTTTCTCATCTTGGTGCACTTCTGATGTGATTGCCTAAATTAATCACAGCAAAAACAATTACAGATTCTGGATAAGGCTGTGAGCTGATTGGAAACTATTAGTTAGATGTCATTTGTTGTTAAAGTTGTTTTCAGTTTAATTATATGAGATTCAGACAGTTCATTTACTGAGAAATTAGCTCCTGTTTGGGTCTGCTAAGACTGACCACATCTTTAATCTGATCTATTTATCCCCAACTCTATTTCTGTTGAGGTCTTGGTGTCCACTGGGCTGTTTTGCGAAAGTCACTATAACGGCCACTCGTAACTTCCGCCCCGTGAAGTCGTACCAGATCGAACTGGTACGACTTCACAGGTCGGAAAAGCACAAGTTACGGGCTGCCTTGAACGCACCATAACGTCTTGTCAGCCGATGGAGTTAGCAGCCCCCGCCCTCGTCATGGATCTATTGGTCCTCGTCCCTACGTCACCACATTCAGGCGCATCCCTTGGCTGCACACACAGCCCTTCATGCCGTTCTCTCTCCTCATTGGATAAAACTTGTAGGATACGAGAAAAGTTTTCTCCTCGGCTCAGAGCAGAGCAGAGTGACTGAGAGACCCGTGTTTCGGTCCAAACACTCTATGTAAGTGATTGCTGTCGGAACATATAACTATTTAAGACTTATATTAACACAAAAATGTCGCTTACTTCTGCTTTAAATATAGCTATTTGTAGGTTTTGTATTTGCCACACAGCCACCATAGCTAATGTTATCATTACTTATGGGTCTGGAAGAAACATTGTTGTCCAGTAGAAAGAAGCAACACCACGGTTAACTCTTGTCTTTATCACGTCTTTACTTCCATCCTCATGCTAACCAGCTAGCTCCGACCTTTCTTGCCACTTTCCAGTAGTGACTCACTGTTGCCTCCAGTTTGCCCTCAAGACATAGCGCTGCTCAGAGGGCGTATTGTAACCTCTTGTCTTGTCAAGTGACAATCACCTCCGCCTTTCTCTGCACAAGAGAAAACTTTAAAAAATAGCCCCTTTTAAACTCTTCCTCTTCCTCTTACTAGTGACCGCTGTATTTGGAGAAGATCTTGCATGCTTACATGGATTTTCGAGTTTGTAAGCTGTGATTGGACAATCAAAAGTCCTTAAACTGTGTGAAAGGAGTTACAAAAGTAACCTATGTTTTGGGGGGAGAAACACAAACTGACTGTGACACAAACTCTCATCATCCTCTCATCACCCACTGTGCTGCATAGAGCTCCTTATTAGGTGCGTTTCCATTACCCCTTGAAATGCGCAAAACCTAAATATCGAAATTAAAAACTGGTAATGGAAACACCTACATTTCGAAAAAACTCTCAAATATCGCAAAAAAGTTTTTGCGCTCTCATGAGGTGGTTTTTGAGACGTATCGATACAAACGTGTATCGCAAAAGTGTAATGGAAACACTTTTTTCGCTTTTCTACACGTCACCGGCGTCACCGGAGTTGTGTGTGTCCACGCTGTGTTGGTTTATGTAACTTGAGGGGACAAATGAACCACATGTTTATTGTCATGCATTGCTGACCTGGGCATTGTTTCTCAATAAATTAGAAAAACCTTTCCTATCGTTCCCCTTTTCCGTGCATGGTTGAAGAAGATTGGCTCGCATCCACGCTCCCACTCCCTCCTGTGCCGAAATGTCACCTTAAGTCACATAAACCAGTACGGGTGTGTGGACACACAACCACCTATATTGTTGTCAGCACCTCATCACCGCTGGTGTTTAAAAGTCTCCGTTCTTTCTGCAGTCAAGTTAAAGCGCACATCCGCCGTGTTGGTAAACAAATAGTCCCTCTCTATATCAACGGAGGCCGTGCTTGATCAGCTTGGGTTCGAGGTGGTGTGAGTGCGGGCCAACGGGGGAGAGGGGAGGGGGCATTAGAGCTTCAGCACGGTACAACTGGCCCGTGTGAGTGCGTCCTTATTTGTGGCCGCTGCAGCGCCACACGGGCTTTGCCTTTCAGCAATCAAGCGCTGTTTTTGTCTTTGTTAAAAACAATAACAGCAACAGCTGTA